>NW_013670164.1:14118-38709 GCF_000517525.1 Limulus polyphemus
AACTAGTTTTAATTAAGAAAGGACTTGTATCGCTGAAGTTCCTCGGAAAGAATTTATACCAGAAATTAACAAACGAGCAGAAACGTAACAATATATTTAAAAAGTATTCCTCTTTTATTTAATTTTTAAAAAGACTATTTATAAACACAGATATAAAAACAGTTCCTTAAACACCAAAATTCAGAAAGGAAGGTAAAGGTTATGTGATGTTTGTGCATGATCCAAATAAATGTCACAATCACAATAAAATATTTGAGTTGAAAAATGTGTGTATTCTGCCATAAGTACAAACTCAAACCTACTACTCATGAGTTCATGAACTAATTAGGGAGTAATACTACATTAACAGTTAAGGGGTGTTAATTATATGAACAACATATTTCTCTTCTTTCTTAAGATTTGGAAATTACTCAGAATACAGTACTCTAAAATATTCAACACCAATTCTGATTTTACAAAGTTACATGACACAAAATGTCCTTAGAGGCCCAATCTTTTGAATGGTTTAATAGTAATGGTTCCTGACTAATGTTCTCTTCAAGAGGTTTTGGAGTAGGAGGTAGAGTGACATCAATTGGTTCAGCTGTTGGCTGATGTTATCCCAACCTTGTCACCAATTATGTAATGTTCGTTTATGATCCAAATTAATGTCACAATCACACAATAAAATATTCAAGATGAAAAACGTGTATTCTGCCATAATTTCAAATTCAACCCTACTACTCACAACACCTCGCAAGTACATGAACTAATTAGGGAGTAGTACTAAATTAATAGTTAGGGGGTTAATTATATGAACATCATAGGTTATTTAGTTTATAAGAATATTCGGTGTCCAATTAACCCCTTTCATAACCTCCAAGGAGTTATATTTATTTTTCCATTCAGTATCTCGATTTAAAAAAACAAAAAAACAAGAGCATAAGCTTGTAGAGAAGAAATATGGAGAAAAATACATAAAAAAAAACACAAATGAAGTTCAAGTTACTTTTCAAACTCCACTTCTTACTGAAGTATATATTTCTACATAAGGATCATGAATTATTTGTATATCTGACAATGTAAACTTTGTTACCCACAAAGTAATTGAAACAAAACTGAAAGTTGATAAAATTATGGACTGTAATGGTAAAGTATAAACTGCCTACTTGGTGGAGGAAGGCAAGTTCTTTCAATAAGCAGTTCAGGAATGTGCCACCTTTGCATGCCTTCATCCCATGTGCTGTCCAACTTAACTTTGTCTAGGTTTGAATAATTGCAGTCCCATCGAATACAAGGCTGAACTTTATCCAGCAGTTGTTGAAAAAATTGTATTTGCCTATCTTGTCTTCTAATAGTTTCTAAGTAGTCAGTCCGATCTTCTTCAAACTCACTGTGTAAGTCACTGATCTCCCTTTCAAGAACTCTTATCTAAGTTTGAAAGATATAAGACACACATATTTAACATGTATATATAATATACACATACATGTAATATGCAAAAGTACTTTAGTTCTGACAAAAACTACCAGGAGGAGGTACAGGAATTTATTCTCTACATGATAATAATGTCTTCTCATTACAGTTTTTAAATATCTCTCTCTTAGCAAATTATGTAACTTGAGCTTACATATAGTTTTATTTCTCAAACTTGTAAACAGAAAAATGCACACACTTACGTACAAGTGCATTTCATACTAACACATCCAATGAACATGAAAGTTATATAATTTCTTTTAATGAGAACAAAGAAAGAAAATATACACAAGGTAACATAAAGGTTACTTGCTTCAAATAAAAAAGAATAATTATCTTGCATTTTGATTTGGCACGTATTATATGTAGAAACATCACTTCCATTCTTATACATCTGTGCAATATTCAGTAAAGTTTTTGATATGTGTAAAGAAAATTTGAAGTTTGACAATCATTTGATGCAATGAAACTTTGAAAGCTAAAGGTAGCAAGAAGAGTAACACATTTTGCATATGTTAAAATGTTTACCATACTATAAATACACTTTTAACTAAACACTAAGTATCAATAAAGTGTTAAATCTTTACACATATACGCATGAAAGTTTCTCTCTCTCTGTGGGTCTGTTCCTTACGCACGGCCACGTCTTTAGAGCTACAAATGCCAAACTCGGGTTATAGATACAACTTTGTGTGGGAAGTGACATGAGCTATGTGGCCACAGCCTCAGAGGCCACAAATTGAGGCCAAAGTAATCAATATAGCAAATTTTGGCAAACAAGACCACCAACTGGTCTCAAATTGAAAAGGCCGTATCTTTTGGTAATGTATTATCAAGAGGGCTATTATTTATGTTTTTTCTCTGTGTGAGGACTTCTCCTAATCATTCTATCCAGGATCAATTATGTGTTAAAATGATTTAAAAACTTCGTGGAGCCTACATTTGCGTTATTTCCACACCCTCTCTCTTTCTTCTACACATACATGCCTACTCTCTAACTCCCCTTGACTGAAAAAGTCTGGTGCTTTCCCATGAACATACACGTACACTCCCTCAACTAAATAGGCTTGCTTCAGCTCTATCTTTTGCTTTCCTTGCATGTACTCGCAAGAATCAGCTATATGATAACTTTACAAAAACGTCTGGTATCAGCAAATTTTCATTTACGTTGTGTTGCAATGAGAAGAGAATAAATCAAGTCTTCATTAAATGGAATAATAACAAAGTCAAAATATGCTGCAAACAACACTTGATCATACAGCAGAAATGAGGACACCAAAAGGTAGGGAATTTTGTTTTAGAAACTTGAAATGTCATGCAAAGAACATGTGCAAGAAGGAGGAGAAATTACATGGTTTTGCTTTGATTAAAATAGCTTTAACAAATTTGTATTTTTTTTGCACAGTTATTTTTATTGATTTTAATCAAAATATTTATTTAGGTAAAGAAATCATTTTCACTTTTTGGCAAAAAAATCATGATTAATATGGTTGATTTAATCAAAACAACTCAGGATATTTAAAGACATTTTCATCCGAGCAATACTGGGAACTCTGCTAGTTAGATATATAAAACTTTAAGCTTATGGCAACATAAAAGGGGTTTAAACCCAACCAACTAAAGTAATAGTCTTAGAACAACTACCAGGAAAACTCCTGAAAATCAGCAAATTAAAATGTTGAGGTAATGAAAGAGTTTTCACTAAAACAAAATAAAATACTATCTCTTTTCTGCTATAACTCTCAAATTATACCAATTTGTTCACATTTATTTTAACATGGATTCACAAGCATTTTTGTGCAAAAAGTTTTGTAAAATGTGTTTAAAAATCCTGTATGGATTCTATCAGTAATTCTAGGAGAATGTTGCACTTGAGTGTACACAAACTCACCTTTATTCTACTGGATTATATACTGATTACTAAGATGTAAATACTTCGTAAGAACTGAGTTACAATGTTTTATTGTGTTTAAAAATCCTGTATGGGTTCTATCAGTAATTCTAGGGGAATGTTGCACTTGAGTGTACACAAACTCACCTTTATTTTACTGGATTATATACTGATTACTAAGATGTAAATACTTTGTAAGAAATTGAGTTACAACGTTTTATCGTATAGATGAAATAACTTACTCTTTGTTTTGCTTTCTTCACAAGAACAGTCTTGGCTTTTAATTCATCATGAATGTCATCATAAACTTTCAGCATTATACCATCATCATTATCCAGGTTAGACAAAGCCTCTAAAGTAAAAAAAAAAATGTCTTTCTTTCATTTAATCAAACCAGAGCTAAAGTAAATGTTTGAGTTGTTTAAATAAAATGCAACAGAAAAAAAAAAAGATTAATCTTCCAAAGAATAAAGCCTAATATATTTGCTGTTTATGCTGAACTAGAATTTTCATTAACTTTATCAATATAAAGTGTTAAGTCACAACTAAGTCTATTACATGCATCCTCACAAGATTCTTCCTTCAGCTGACTACAACATAATGCATGTCCTCAAACAATATACCAAATAATACAATTTTCATAAAAAAAAGTTAAGGAATTTATATATTGTTGCGTCAGCGCAGTCACGTGACTAGTATCACGCCACCTATTTTCTAGATATATCCTGTTCCTTCGTGAATGCCCTAGCATTTACTAGATTGGGGGTAGTTTGGTATATATAAGATGGTCACAATGTGATGGGACAATGTGTAGTAGTGAATAATTGAACTGAGTATTGTCGAGCACGAGCTCGTGAGAATTATAGCGTTTGTTACAGAGCGACTGTTGAAGTTGAGTGTATCGTAAAGTTGTATTCGGAAAGAATAAACCAGTTTTATTTAAGAAAGGACTTGTGTCGCTAAAGTTTCGTCGGAACGAATTTACGGAAAATCAATTAACGAATGGAGACGTAACAATATCTATAGATATATGTTTGTGTGAAACAAGTTAATATAAGCAATTCAGAAACTGCAAACCTTTAATATGTTTAATTTGTTTTTCTGCATAATTTCTCTTTTTTGCTCGTTTTTCCTTCAAAACTTTGTCATTAGCTCTTTCTCCTCCAACCATCTGTTCCTGCAACTTGCGTAACCTGAAAAATACCAATTTACTTCCTGTTAAAAGCAACATTTATAAATATAAAGAGGCTTGAATATGTTATATTAAAATGATTTTAAAGATGTAATTCGGTATTTATGAGACAACCACAGTCAGCATAGAATTGTGCTGGAATGGCATGTATCAAAACTACACATTGACAAATAGTGTGATGTCACCTAAGACTGATCTCTTTTGGGAAGGATATGTAACAGCCCTTTCTGATGCAAAATATTCATACATTCAAACTATAAAGATGTGATTTGGTTGGAATGTAGAATTTCCAAGACAGGAATATCTCTTGTACTTAATTGACACTGGAAAACAAAGGAATTTTTTTCAAATTGGGATACCAAGTTAAATAAAAATGAAAATAAATATAGTATCTTGTTCTTGAGATGCAGAGTAGCTAAAATATTTTCATACTATTTGGCAAACAACTGCAGTAACAATGTAATCACTTTTGGTACTGATTAATTCAAATTTTCATAACTCTAAAATGTAAGAAAAAAAGATGGGTTTGAAATACCAGTAAAACAATATAGATGTATAAACGTTAACTTCTGATCAAAGCAAGCTAATATACTAGTCTAATTAGGGTTAATCAATTAATTATGAAATGCTGTAAAACCTTAAAAAAACTTATAATGATCAGAATGCATTGAGTCATCAGTTAAATACCCTTTTGTTAACAATATGTTTGGCTGCAATTCCATTAATATCTCATGAGATTTGAGTTAGTCTTAAATCCATATACTTAGGTAACAATGCAAAAGTTATAATTTTCCTAAATGAAAATGTATTTCTGATAGGTACTTCACTCTTCTCACAACATTAGCTTTTCTCATTTTGTGCTGCCCTCTATATGCAAACTTTTTTCAGAAATGCATGCCACAAGCCGTCATCCTCCCGCAACACGTCTCTTGTGCAAATCATCATGTTTCACCAATAGGAAAGCACTACTATCACATGATGCATGTGACTCCCTCTACATGCCACTACATAACTATCACTTCATAGTTTGGCAGAAGATGCATACACTGGAAAGTTGTGGATAGGAGGGGTGGGAAGTGTGAGGGGAGAGAAGTACCATCGGAAGTACATTTTCATTTAGAAAAATTATAACTTCCGATAAGGTACTCTTCCTCCAACCACAAGATTAGCTTGAATCCCACATTGAAATGGAGGAAGGACTGGTACGAGGGAAGCACAGGCATATCTCCCAGAAGCATCCAGAAGACACCCTCAAATTGAGAGTAACAGATCAGATGATCTGAGGAGGGGTACCGCACCACATCTGCGCCAGGTATCTCTTTGCCAGGAACATCAACATGATCAGGAGGACCAGACATGGCAGAACATTAAAGGGAGCACATCTGAGTGGGACAGGATAGTTTAGCAATGTGATCATAAGTAGAAATCATAATCACTCAATCCCACAATGGAAAGTGGGCAAGTGAGAATGTGTCCTATGGTGTAGAGTGGCAAGGGTGTGATGAACCATACTTGGTAAGTCTACTACATCCAAAACCTCACTTGCTGGGAACTGACATCCTCGAGGGTAGGGATAGGATCATACTGTCTTCACCTCAAGTCTCAGAGTCAAGAGTGAAACAACATTTGACTCCAGGAACTCACAGGGTAGCCTAATGCTAGGAATCTGGGAATGTATCATCCGGAATCCGAAGGAAGTTCATCGCATGCACTCAACCCCCATGACTGTGAAACCAGCCCGAAATGACCCAAGTTTGGTAATAATCTCGTCACCCAACAAGGGAAAATCCAGGACAGAAGCAGAAACATGCCATATAGATCTTCCACGACCAACAACTCAGAAGACAAATCGAGAGGAGAAGATGGAAAACCCAAAACCTGTTTGAGGTCTTATGTGATTAGTTCACTTGTTCTCGAAAACCTCACATGCTGTGTACCGACATCCATGTGAGGGTAGGAGGAAGGCACCCAATCAGAGGGGTGAACTACATTTGGGCATCTCAACTCAGGGAGTTGGATTTTGTAACTACCTCTACACCAGCAGAACACCACCACCCTACTCTGAACTGAATGGTTATAGCCATAGTTGTGGAACCCATCCAGCAGGTTGCCTCCATGGTCAACCACCCCAGCAGCTTGGAACTGGTAAGTGGTAAGGACTCCCATACTCCACTGGAAAAAGGGGAGGAAAAGTGTGGTAGAGAATCCGGAGGGTCTGCAACACCCGAGACAGAGCAATGGGTGATCATAAAACCCTATTTTGAAAAGCAGACCACACTAATTTGTTCAATTTAGGCATGGCTGGGATGGACAGCAATCCCCTTCTGCTTTACCAATACCATCAATGGGTGGTAAGCTCTGAGACGGGCACAGTATCATGAGGATTTACATTCTAGTAATGGGTGAGCGTACATAGCCATGGAAAATGTATAAGAATCAACATGACTTATAGTGCAGATTTGATATCAAGATGTCTGCGAATCATTATAGCCACCTAAGTGGAACCCATTCCGAGTACAGAGAGAATACCTGGTCAGGCACCACTTGTCACAGAGTGGGATCCAAAGTGAAGCTGAAGTAGGGGCCTCTGAAAGAAAAGAAAGCATTAATGAGTGCTTACCTCATGTCACAGCTGTCACAAGTGGCAGGCAATACCCTGAGGAAGCAGAAACAGTGATGTAGTATAGGTAGTGGGAGATGAATGTGTGCGGAGTCATCCACATGCCTGATTGTAGAATCTCTTCCAATGGCCGACAAAGACGAGAGGCAAGGGAGAAGGTAAGGTGACGGATTTGATGTGAAGAAATATGAAAGGGATCACACAGGAAAGGAGACAAGGAGAAATAGGTCAACTGGATAAAAAGGCAGGAACGAGTACCTAAGAAGGAAGTCATGCGAGCAATAGAACAAAAAAAACAACAGACAGGACAGAGGAGTCTATCTGGATCAGGATAAGGGTAGAGATGAGATATAGAAGATAGGCAGATAGGGGAAAAAGAGAACTTACCTTATAGATCCACAGAGGTTTTGAGAAGGAAAGCACGATCTGGATAAAGGATAAGGTAGGAGGAGCAGTACTAGGTTCTGGTAACATCGAGGATGAAAATATCTGACCTATGATGCCCACAGGCCAGGAAAAGGAGGAAATATGCCTTCAAAGATAGGTAAAACAGGGAACACATAGACAGAGGTTCAAATGCAGGTAAAGTGAGGGCATGAAGAACCACATAATGTCCCAGTCAGGGAGTGATTGACACCTCAGCAGCTGATGGAGCCAGAAGGAATGGGTCAATATGGAAAGGACAGGGGAAGTAAAGACCTTACGGAAGTGGGAAAAATTGAATGTATGGGATAACATCACCCAAAACCCTGAACTCGAAGAGACTGAAGAACCCATCTCAAAGAGCCATGTGAGAAACTCGGAAATACAGCCAACTATTGGGTGTGAAGCCTGAAAACCCCGATCAATGCCCAGGAGGGATAAATGCTCCATTTGCATTGATAGATGGCTAAAGAAGAAGGGCGAATGGAACAGGCTAAATGTGAAGCTACTCTGCAAGAGAACTTCTTGCCAAGGACTTGATAGAAGCCAGGCATGAAGACAGAAAATAGATGGCACAGGATAGAGCATTGGTGATTGGAGTTGATGGAGCAGGTCGAGAAGGAAGGGGAGGGACCACCTGCAGTTGGAGAAACAGAGGAAACCAAGGTTGATCTGGCCAGTAAGGAGCAATCAGAAGGACCTGCATGGAGTGGCAAGGATGAGGGAGACCATTAGATGAAGTAAACATAAAAGAACCCATTAAAGAAACCACATATGGGTCCTGCCCAGGAGTAGGAGAGGGGTCAAGGAGAATCACATCCTGAAAAGAGATAGAACCTCGCAAGCTGTAAGTGAGGGAACAGACAGGGCTTTTCGAATATCCCATTCCACAGAATGGAGCTGGAGAGGAGAAGGTTGGGTCTTGAAGAAAACACCCAAATGGATAAGGTATTGGGTAGGTCAAAGGAATGACTTCACCAATTTGACCAGCCAGCCCACCCATACAACTTCAGCCAGGAACAGATGAGTGTGACAGGCCGTTTCCCATTCGGAATGAGCAAGAAGTTAAGTAAGAAAGAAAGTTAGTGAAAGTATAAATGAAGTTAGACTGTGTGATTTTCAGTTTAGCTGTAATGGGCGATTTCTAAAGTGAAAATTTCACAGCTTGTATTGCAATAACAGAGATAGAGAATAATAATTCATCATGTCATTTGGGTTCTAAAGTAACTGAACCAATAAACATGGAAGAGCAACCACATGACATGAATATGTTGAGCAAAGGAGTGGACCACACGACAAAACAGGTATGGTGCTGAGGCTAGGCCTAAAGATAAGGCATGAAACTAGTACACAACCCCCAAATGAACGGGAATGCTCCAAAGACCTGGAGAAAATGCCCATCGAATAGAAAGGTATCTCTCCTTGGTACAGTGAGGAGTGTGAACATACTAATTGAGACGGGATAAATTGATAAAAGGATGCCAGTCCTCGGTCTTCTTGGGAACCACAAACAGGTGGGAGTAAAACCCCTGCAAACCTGGTGAGCTGGTTCGAAAGCCTGTTGTGCGATAAGGTCCTGAACTGCCTCTGATAGATGCCGGTGTGTTGAGAGATCCTGAGGAGAAGGGAAGGGAATGGGAACAATAGATAAAGGAGGAAGGGAGAGAAAGGGGATAATGAATCCCTTCAAGAGCACCATGTGAACCTAGCCTTGATGCAGTTTTGGTGCAGACCCATCTCCAGGCTCCTTATCTGAGGGACCTCCGCATGGTGCGATTTTGACTCGGTTCCTGAGTTTTTGCAGTCATGGGTGGCCTCGGTCCATCGACATTCTATCCTTACTGACTTGGGAACTCGTTTGTCACAGGCCAACCTTCCCAACCTCTTCCTGTCCCACCCTCCCGCGGTGCCACAGTTTGGCAATTTACTCGATGATGCACGATCTGCCAACAGCAGTACCAGTGACTATGTGGTCTGTTTGGGCCCAGTGGGGGCTTATCTATTGAATTTCGTTCATATGTGGGGACCTTTTCTCGCCGATTTCCCAAGAAGTCCCAACAACAAACTACATTTGAACAGTGAGAGCCAAAGACAACAGACGAGCCAACATAGAAGTAAGGATGAGGAGGATTTCAGTAGAATTCCCCCTCAGGGTTCCTGTGAAGAGCCTCTGACAGAAGGTGAAAGGAAGAAAGGTACATGAACAGGGTCGTGAGGGTGAGACGAAGACGAGAAAATTGGGCTTAGGTAAGTTGGACAGGGTAATCTGGGTTTGAGAGGCAAATCGGTCCATGTGATAGGGTTCACGCAGACTGATTTGCCTCTCAAACCCAGATTACCCTATTGGGGAATGAGGGAAAGACTAAATAGGGTTGGGAAGTTTCACGTAAGAGGGAAGGTATAGGGCCATAGGAAAAGGTGTAAAAGACAAAACATCACATACCTGAGAGATAAAGTCTGAAAAGACCAATGATAGACAAAATGAATCATCATGTAGTGAACAGGAAGGTGTGGCAAACTCTTGGTGGGGAAACAAATGATTAAAATCGTCAACAGCCTGCCCCGGCCCGACATTCTCAGGAGGATGTGGGGCAGAAGAAGGTGAGAGAGGTTGGCTCATATACTGCTCAATCTCCCGGCGAATGAGCGATGATATATCCCTCGACATGGTGACTGTAACTTCAGAATTCATAAGTGGGAAACACAAGGAAGTAATGCTTTACTAAAATATTAACTCCACATCATGAAGTATTGGAAATAAAGTTAAGAAAAAAAAACGCTTCAAGGTAACTGAATAACGTAAAAAAGAACATCTGAACGCGACAGCTGCCAAACGAGAAGTGATAGTTCGGTAGTGGTGTGTAGAGGGAGTCACTTGCTTCACGCGATAGTAGTGCTCTCCTATTGGTGGAGAGGTGGCGCATGATAATTTGCATGAGAGACGTGTTGGAACTTTGGATTCCAACAGAGTGAGGATGAAGACTTGTGGCATGTGTTTCTGAAAAAAGTTTGCATATAGAGGGCAGCACAAAACGAGAAAAGCTAATATTGTGAGTGGAGGGAGAGTATCTTATTGGAATAATCCTTGTAATAAAAAATATGTTATTAAATATTTTAATTAATAATGTTAATGAATAAAATACAGCTTGCTTATAAAACACATAAAAACTAGTGGTTTGTTTAATGTATTAAAATAAATTCACTCTTTTCTGAAAAGTGTGACACCAGTTAATGCAAAAACTTTATATAATTCTCCTTAACAAATAGTTCTGACAGTATTTACCCAAACAAACGTAATAACTTATATAAAAAATTAACTTATATAGAAATTCGTAAGTCACTAAGCAGCTATGATTAAAATGTAAGCATTGTTATTATAAAAATATATTAAATTGAAAAATGAGAATTTACCTCTTCAGAGCTTGTTCTCGCATATCAACCACTGGCTCTCTACAATAGATATGGAAAGATTATTTAGCCTCAGTAATACCTACTCCAAAGCATATTAATAAAATTATTTATACTTGACTATATATGAGTAAAAACAAAAACCAGTGAAATAAGTTTGGTTTGGTTTGAATTTCCACTGAAGTGTATAATTATTAGTCATAAATTAAAGCTGAAATAACGAACTATTGTTCACAAACTACACAGTAACAACGTTATTATTCCAGCCAAATTTTGCTCAAAATAATAAAAGAAGTCAAGGAGATCTTGTCAGAGTTTATAAAATTTGGAATGACAAAGATTTGTGATATATTTGAGCTCAGAACCGTAGCTAACCAGCCATGAGTTGCGTATGACTTGTACCATATTCTACATTTTTAATTCCATTGATTTTATAAATTAATATAGTATTCAGTAAAGTATCAGGTTCCTGGTTCAGTATTGTCACATGGTCGTTTATATGCTGTTTATCCGCAAAAAAGAGAATACGATAATTATTTATATGGTTTGAATGTCGCGCAAATTTACATGAGGGCTATCTGTGCTAGTCATCTTTAATTTAGCAGTAAAAGACCCCAACTCTTTGGGCTACTCTTTTACCAATGTATAATGGGATTGACCATCACACTATAATGCCCCCACAGCTGAAAGGGTGAGCACGTTTGGTGGGACAGGAATTTCAAACCTCGACCCTCAGACTGCTATTCAAGTGCCCTAACCACCTGGCCACGTCGGGCCAGGTGGAATAAGATAACCAGTATCAAAGTTGCTTTAGAAACCACATTTTTCTACCCATGAGAACATTACAATACCACTAGTGTAACAATTTAGCAGTAAAAGACCCCAACTCTTTGGGCTACTCTTTTACCAATGAATAATGGGATTGACCATCACACTATAATGCCCCCACAGCTGAAAGGGTGAGCACGTTTGGTGGACAGGAATTTCAAACCTCGACCGTCAGACTGCTAGTCAAGTGCCCTAACCACCTGACCATGTCGGGCCAGGTGGAATAAGATAACAATATCAAAGTTGCTTTAGAAACCACATTTTTCTACCCATGAGAACATTACAATACCACTAGTGTAACATGGGATTATTTAAATGGTGCTCTGATTTGCTTGGTCCAAAAATTACATTGACTTCCTGCAAGGCTACATGGTTAGAAAATAAACACACAATTAAGAAAGCCAGAATTTCATTAGACTAACATGAAAAAAAAATATCATGCCTGTACTATTAATAAAGTAGTTTTTGAACACTTTTACTTTTCCTTTGTTGTATTGCTATGGGACAGGATGGGTGACATCCGTGGTGTGTCTGAATGTCCATTTTGAATAACTGCAGCTGATGATCCAGACAGAACATGATCAGTCTGCTGTAAATATAAAATGTATATAATAGTCATCTCAATTAGGAATATCAGGATAAGGATATATCGCCTATTGTCAGTTCAATTTCAATTTGCATAGAAAAAAATCAAGGAATATAAAGGTGTAGCAATTCAAAACATTTCAAACAAGATTTCTAAAATTTCAAAGGGATTTTATGTAAATTCAAAATTAATAAAGAATACTAGCTTAAGAATGCCAGTTATCACCTTTGATTGTATAATTCTTTGGCAAATGTGTTTTTCTAATTCAGCAAATGAGCCACATTATACTTTAAGTGCATTACAATAAGTAACTTATGAAGCATGTAAGCAAAAATAGTTTCATTTTACTTATTTGACAAATATATTTCAAGCCCCATGTTATTTGATTGTTAACATTTTGAAATTAAAAATGGTTATTCTAACCGTAAAAACACAATTATAAATCATCTGCATTTATAGAAACATAATGTTAGTCTTTTTTTCTCCTTAAATAAATATACTACAAATATTTTCTAACTTTTAGGCATAGCTGTAATTTTTCTCAGTAGCATCTTTGAAACAAAAAATTTTCAAATTTTGTTCAATATTTTCCTGTTCTTTTACCCGTGTAAGTTCATAATTTAATTTTTGAAACAAATACTGGCAAAAGATGAAAACTTAAGAATGTGAAATACAAAAAAATCACTGAAAGTCTAATAAAAATAAGAAATCTATAAATTATCTCACATCTATCTTGTTTTAGGATTTGTAATAATTTCTACATCAAAGTTCCAAGTTGAATACTTAAGAATGTGAAATACAAAAAAATCACTGAAAGTCTAATAAAAAATAAGAAATCTATAAATTATCTCACATCTATCTTGTTTTAGGATTTGTAATAATTTCTACATCAAAGTTCCAAGTTGAATACCAATATTTTAGCCATAACAAAATATGGAATACTTTGTATCGTTAAGAAGGTTGTGATGAATTATACCTTTTTTAACATATATAGTCATTTCAAGTATTCTTCAGTTGAAAGTATGGAAAGCCAATTTAATCAGTGTTGCAGAACATCAGAGAACAGACTCAAGAAACTTATGGACATTTTTACAACAGCTAAAAAATGTTCCCACCATCATGAAGGATGGTTCATGCAACATTTCTGTCAGGTGATAGATGCACTTTTGTTCAACTTCAAGCCATGCATACAGGTTTGGGAGTCCCTTGCTGAGACAAGAAACTGGATAAAACAGGTTTGGGAGTCCCTTGCTGAGACAGGAAGCTGGACACACAATGCTGATGTAATAGAATTTTTGGCAGTTTGGAAAAACAACTCTTTTTAGGGAAATCAATTTTATTTGAAAATGACTCATTCACAACCCTACAGCTGGGCCAAATAGTATGGCTTTCTGTACTTTTATAGTATGCTTGTTTAAAACTTTCTTTAGATTGGATAATAGCCAATCACAGTGTAAGCTATCAGTGTGTGATGTACACTTCATTTCCATATAATAATTACATTTTTCCCGAATTATTTACACCACAGTATCTGTATATAACTTTGAGTTAATAGTAAATAAGTAATTAGTTACAACGTTATTTTACACGTGAAATAACTTAATAAGTACTACCATAATATTGCCTTCTACTTTCACAAGTTCATCAGATTCAGGTTTATACGGTTTCATTTTTGAAAGCTCCTCTTCATAGTAAGCTTTAAGACGAGAAACATCATCTTGGAGCTTAGCTTTGGATTCTTGTTCTTTTTTGTATTTATCCTGAAGATTGTTCATTCTTTCATCATATTCCTGTTACACACACAAAGTAATTTTTTTATTTCGAAATGAACTTACCCAAGTTTTAGTCTGAGATACAAAACTACCCTATGTTGTATATACAAGACTGTTAAGTTTAAGTTATTATTTAGTGATTTAATATTTAATTATGATTTAGTTTCCATAACAATAGTGTGAAAAGGTAGTATTTTAAAAGCAATTATTTTGACAAGTTTCGTCACGTAACTCTGTGCAAGTCGCATGTTGTGTGTATAGTTTAATTGTTGTACTAGGCTTTTGTAATATTGTTGATGTCATTTAACTAGAAGCTTCTAAGTTTTTCTCAATATGTTTAATATTGTTGTTACTAGAGGGCTAGATAGTTCTAGATTTTTCTGTTGCATGTTATAAATATGTGCAAAAAAGTTAAGTAAGAAAGAAAGTTAGTGAAAGTATAAGTGAAGTTAGACGGTGTGATTTTCAGTTTAGCTGTAATGGACGATTCCTAAAGTGAAAGTTTCACAGCTTGTATTGTAATAACAGATAGTGTAGAATAATTCATCTTGTCATTTGGGTTCTAAAGTAACTGAACCAGCTTGTGTGGGCTTTTGACAAAAAAAATAGAATTATTTAAAGCTCTAGATTCAACTGTGGTAAACAATAGTGTAGTGAATTTTGTTGGTACATACGTTTGACTTGTTTTGAATATATTATTTGAAAACAAGTGGGTTGTGTGCTGTCTGTTTAATGTTGAAAATTATCAACAACAAGTCACAGATACCTACTGTAAAAAATCCATTGCCCTATAAAACCTGACACTCTAAAATATCTTACAAATAACAAAATTAAAAAAAGGAGTTAGAATCCCTTAAAGTTACAAAATAATTTTCAAGATTAAAAACGCAACTATTAAATTTCATGTCTGTACTTTAATATATTTTTGTTGGCTATTACATAGTATAAATTTTCAGCTTGTTTAGTTTTATATGATGATCTAAAGCTGAAGAAATAACCTGATAAAATATCTCTTATCTAGGTCTCAAATTAATGTATAAGATTTTTTTGTTTGAAAAATTCCTTGTTTTTATTCAATATGTTATTTTAACTGTAAAAGCATATTAGTAGAACTTCCAGTTCAAGTTTAAACTGTACTTGACAAATACACTGTGTCAGCTTCAGATATCAAAAAGGTGGTGTTTTTGTAGAAGCATTTTCTTTCTCTTTCTCATGAAACTTATTGTACATTACAATACAAATGAATATTAATACAACATATTGGGACAACAATGGATCTATTTTCGGATTTTATTTTAATAATCTTATTTTTAAAGCTATTATGTTTACTATATAACTGAAGACAAAAAAAAACAAACAGTAAAACCGAAGCTAGCTGAAATTTTGATAACAGATTATAAGATAACTTTTGGGAATTTTGATGAAAGGATATCCATTTTGAAAGTTTTACATCAAGGGCATCTTTGTATTCAAATAGGAAGAAAAACAATTTTTTTCAAAATTTGGGCAAAAACATGGGCTATATCTCAGCTGTCCCATCCTCTTAAATTAAACTAAAAGTATTAAATAAATAAATAAAACAAAAATCTTAAAGCCAGCCCTTATTTTAGGCCTAACAAGCTTATTAGTATACATCATCCTTACCAACCAATTAAGACAGGTAGAGGATGACCAGATGTGGTAGCATGGACTATAACAATGTGATAAGACTTCAAAACTGTCTTAATATGTGACCTAGCAAATATGTGTATAATATGATTGTTTGTAGAAAAATCTAATTTGATTGTTTTCTACAAGATAGTTAAAAAATTCTAATTTGCTGATAAAATGCAAAGAAAATTATTTTTATCTTAGATTACATAAATCTGCAATAATTTAATATCACACCTTTAGAAGATTTTCAGCCCCATACTTGTCTTCCTCATCTGTTTTAACTATAAAAAAGTTATATTTTAAATCATCATACAAAAATAACAATGTAAATTTAACCTTCATAATCACAATAGACTTTCATTAAGCTTTAGTCAGTAACATACTGAATCAATAATGTACTTTTAATGTACTGAATCACATATTATGTAAGATGATGAAGTCTTATTATAAAACTATATGAACCTCTCTTTAAAATGAAATGATGATATCCAAAGGATTCACAAACACCATGCAGAAATTAATTGGTTTCTCCATAATATATATACATATATATGAACACACACACACACACACTAAAGTAATTTCACTGATAAGCAATACACAACTACTTAAGTTCTTAAAAGTGAAATATTTTCATTTAAAATTATATTTGAATTGCAGCATTTCTTGCTAAATATTCTAAGCTGTATATTTCAACTGATTGTCATGTAAACTTACTCATATAGACATATTATATGGGAAATACTTTTTGAAAATAGTGAATTATTTATTACACAGAATAACGACATCTATAATTTAAATGACAACTTAAGATTCAAGTTTTAACAAAAATTTATGTAAAAAATGAAGGAACATTAGCAAGTAAAGAAATAAGCTATCATAGAATATACTACAATAAAAGCTACAGAAATAAGGTTCTTCAACACATATTACACTATAATTTACAAAAATAAGTTACAACAACACACACTAAAGCAGAATTTTTCAACCACTGGCCTGCGAACAGACACTAGTCCATTAGAGCCACCTTGCCGGTCCATGGACTTTCACAAAAACTGACAGATATTCATATGTAAATCATAATGGCTTTTCACTGTACTTGTATTTTATTGGTCCACCACAGTTTAGGTAGTCAGGGAGCTGGTCCCTGGTACCAAAAAGGTTGAGAAATACTGTACTATAAACAACAGAAGCATACACTATGCCATAAGTTACAGAAATAAATTACCACTGCATGTATTATAAAAAGCATTCCAGTTTTTAATACAAGAGTATTTCAATGAAAATATTAAAAACTCACGAATAGCGACATCAGGAGGCTGCTCATTGAGTAGAGTCTTAAGTCGCTGGATTTCTTCCTGGTATTCCCGTAACAAGGCATCTTTGGGGTCTTCATTGATTTGGGGTTTATTTTGGATGTTCTTTGCTCTGTTAGCATATCTTAAGGTACTCAGAGTCTCATCATAGTTGTTGTCTGCTGGTGATAAGCAGGCAACCATTAAGGTTTTAGTATTCCCCCCCAAAGAATCTTGCAACAGCCTGGTTAACTTAGAATCCCTGTAAGGAATATGGTTAGACTTGCCATCCACAAGAGCTGAAATAACGTTTCCCAGTGCTGAAAGTGAAAGGTTAATCTTCGTAGCCTCCTTCAGTCGATCCCCAGTAGCTCCTAGATGCAAAATCAAAAACAAGAAAGAGAGAAAATGCTATGAAAAATAAAAGCTATATCAGAAGAACCTGGGAGTCTTTTTAATAGTTCAAAATGTATTACCATTCACATCAGAAAACAAGTTTAAATTACCCTACATACGAATTAATGATCCCATTATGCATAAGTTTTTAAAAATGTGGAAAAAACAAGATTCTGAATACAAATAAACAGATTATTTTTTTACAATCAACAAGCTCAAGTGGTAAGCATGACATCAATATAATGTTTATGTATGCATCATTGTTTATTAGTAGAGGTTTTGTTATTGCACCTGATCAACATGTTCACACATACATGACGTATAATCTGATTTGATACTTAACCGGATGACTAATCTGTCCTCGTACATTATATAATGGTTTTTGTGCATCTAGACTGCGTAGACTGCATGGTGAGTACTGAAGTCCATTACATAGAGATAGCTTTGTAAAGACATGGAAAAGCAATGTATTTAATTGTTGTGTGTGTTATATGTTACCAGTGATATGAGATGTTTTCAACGTTGTTTTTATAGTTTTAAAACCATGGCTTTATCTAAACTATTACTTACAGTGTTTCCACATATAACTGGCAAACTGCTGTTTTGATGACGGATACCATGATTTACTGTTTTCAATCATGGTTTTTTGATAAAACAGAAAGATGGAAAACATCTCACCTGTTTTACTTTGACGCTCGCTTCCTGCTAAATCTACTAAGTTGAGTTTTCCCTGACGAATATGTTGATCCCCTTCAACCTTTGTATCCATCATTTCCAGGTGAATAGTGAAGATAGAGTGGCTGCGAGAGGAATCTGCATTCATCAGTGTAGCACCTACTGATCGGTTTTTCCAGCCCTGCTCCATCACTAACTCACATTCTTGTACATTATGCACGGGATGAAGAGAAAGTCCTATACGGTTAAAACACAAACTATATATAACTGTTAACTTGCGATTTTTGTTAATACTTTTAAGGACTTGCATGTTTAATAAAGATACTGACTTTATTTAAGATTTACTTGAATCAGCAGTTCTCTAAACTAAACATGACTGGTTGGAACCTCTTAAGTAAATGGGCAGCTGTTTGTGTTAGTAATTACTAACCCTAGTATTTATACCTCATTTAAACAAATTCAGAAAAGTGAACATTCTCTAAAAAAGGGTTTATTTCTGGGAAGTTCTGTATGGAAAAAATTTTCAGATTGTGCGCTTTAGTCATACACAACTCATTGCATCAAAATGATTCAATGTACAGAGCTCAAAATTTTCATAACGTTTACTGATATAGACTGTAATGTTTTTATATATATTAAAAGTGGTATCATTTATTGAAAAAATAATGGTTTTTAAAAACTTCAGTGTCTCCGTACTATGTTTAAAAATTACATCAATAATGATACAATCAAACCCTCATGTACAGTCCTAGTGAAAGTTGTGTTCTTGTTGTGAGGAGGGTACTTTTATTTACTGTTCTATTAAAAAGAAATGGTCGTTGCAGATACCTTCATTATTTTTCTAACTGTCTGAATCTTGAATACTCAAAGTGTGAAATCTTTTATGGGATTTGATGCCTTCATTACTTTTTCTAACTGTCTGAATCTTGAATACTCAAAGTGTGAAATCTTTTATGGAATTTGATACCTTCATTATTTTTCTAACTGTCTGAATCTTGAATACTCAAAGTGTGAAATCTTTTATGGAATTTGATACCTTCATTATTTTTCTAACTGTCTGAATCTTGAATACTCAAAGTGCGAAATCTTTTAGGGAATTTTGTTTGTGGTCCATTCAATAGATGTTGCAGGAGTTTTGGTTACATACATAGATACTTACTAAAATGCTACTTCAATTATAGAAAGATAATACATGAAATTTAATAAACAAAAGCTTGAAGAACAGGAACAAAAGCATAAATTGTTTGATAAGCCACAAATGTTATAATTTTCTTATACTGAAAATGTGTTTCTGATAGGTACTTATCTCTTCTCATAAGATTAGCTATTCTCGTTCAGTGCTGCCCTCTATAAGCGAACTTTTTCTTTATGCATGCCACAAGCTATGCACTCCCCCTTGCACTCTCTCATGCAAATCATCATGCGTCATCTCTTAACCAATAGTAGCATGATATGCTCATGTGATGCATGTGACTACCTCTACACTTCTCTACCAAACCTTCACTTCGAAGTTTGGCAGAAGGTGTGAGCACTGGAGAAGTGGGGAGGAAGGGTGGGATGGAGGTAAGTACCTATTGGAAATACATTTTCTGTATAGGAAAATTATACCTTCCAATACAGTACTTACCTCCTCTCACAATATTAGCTAAAACCCCACATTGAGAATGAGGAGGGACTGGTGAGAGGAAACAAAGGAAGTGCCCCTGAAAGCATCTAAAGGATACCCCTGACACTGAGAGATGTAGGTCCAAAGATCAGAAGAGGGGAACTGCACCACTTCTGAGTCAGGTATATTCTTCACCCATGTGTAAATTGTGTAATGGGCAGAAATTGTAAGATGTAGAGTGGCTAGAGCGTGGCAGACAGTACTCAGTAAATTAACTACATTTAAAACCTCCTCGTGGGGTACTGACATCTACACGAGGGTAGGATGACAATCATACCATCTTTACCTCATACCCAAGAATCAGGGATTAAGACTCGCACCGATTTATTGATCCAGGAATTGACATCTGGTATTGAAAGGATGTCTATCACATGGAATTAACTCCCCTAACCAAGGCACAGAATGGCACCATCCAAAGGCAATAACATCCCTGTAAGAAGAAAATGAGGGATAGTCAAGGATAGTGCTCGAACCATCCCATGTACTACCACTGTGACTAAAGACACAGACACAGAAATTGGGAAGGAAGGGCAAAACAACCCAATATTATGAAAAGCAATTCCACAGCATAATGTGACATACAAAGTCAGTCCAACTGTATTACAAGTGCATGCAAATATGAATTCTTGCAGCTAAAACATTGTGATCTCATTTGCTTCTATTGGTCAATATTTGTTAAGTAATAATGGTACTTTTGAAAATGTTTGTACCAGTCTTAAATGAACATATATTTAATAATAATAACATGAATAAATTAAGTTGATCTTTTAGTATTACAAATAAAACTTATCGTCCTATGGAAACCATGTATCAAATGACAGTGGCTTAATGATATCATATACATGAAATTTAGCCAATAAAAGTTCAATCAGTACAGAATACTTGTAAGATGTTAATCTTTTGTTGTTATTTTTAGCTAAGAATATCAGTGGAGTTTGTTATCATAATTAAAATCAGTTTCTAAGATGCAACAGAAATTTCATAGTTTTGTTTTCCTTGAGATTACCTTCAAGGTTTTTATAAAATGACCTAGGTCTGAGATTTTAATGTACAGCTGTACAAACACTGGTGAAATATGTTGTAGTAGTAACGTGCACACATGTTGTAATATATCAGAACATTAAAAAATATGCATTGATTAGGGCTTGAACTCAAGACCTTCAGCTCAAACTTGTACTTTGTAATGACTGTTCCTCCATCTGAACTACCATGACTTTAGTCCTAAGCAGATAACTCCAATCCTGACTGTTATGGTATCTTTCAATTGTGATATGTTTATAGTACTAAACACATCTTATATGATGTAATAAATATATCTTATATGATCTATTAGACTACCACACATGATGTAATGAATACATCTTATATGATCTACCAGACTATCATACATACTGGAGGCTAAGCCTAGCTTGTAAGACTTAGTATTTATGATATAAAACTCTTTGAGCTGTATTAGTGAATGTTGGACAGACAAGCAGCTTAAATTGTTATTAGTGGAATTAACTCACCCGAAACATAAACACCTTTCTCTGGATGTTCTTTGAGCTCCAGTTTTTTCTTATGATCTTTTGCTGACAAATCTCTGATTTCTTCATTGTAAATTTCCAAGAAAGAAGCATGGACAAGATATTTTGTATTTTCAGCTGCTGCTATTGCTTCAAAAATATGCTCAAAAGCTCGTGGAATTATTCCCCGCTGAGTTGATGGATTGGTGATTCCCTGCATTGTGAAAGACTTGCCACAACCTGTCTGTCCATAGGCAAATACTGTTCCATTGTATCCCTCTGTAACACTCTGAAATATAAAACATATGACACTGTCTTTAATCTTGGACTTCTTGTTTTAAACATCTGGTGAAAACTGAAGAAATAATACAAACAAAATCTTGAACACTTAGCTAAACTTCAAGGTTTTTGTACTATTTTACATTTCCTCACCATGTTCACTTTCTATCCCAAGTCCAGCCATTTTAAATCATACCAAAAAAAATTCAAAATATTCTTTCCAATTATATAAACAGTGTAATAATATTTTGGTTGGCCAATTCAAAGTGCATCAAATATCAATGTTACAGATGAACCTAAGTTACTACTTAATGAGATCTGACTAAGTATTATCTAAATAGTTTGTAACTAAACCATATCTCTCAGATTATTTTTATTTTATTTTTTACTGCCATTACCCATAATACTTCATAAATAAGTACAATAATTATTGGAAGTTTTATGACACACAAAGATAAAGAAATTACTTTTATTTTTCATTCAGTAAAGTTAGAATTCATGTGATAACTTTGATGTATATAGTTATGTCTTAAACTGCAATAGGCTGGGTGAATTAAATAGGATCTGCTTATCCCAAATCAGTGGAAAAATTCAAAGCAATTGAGGATTTCTAACATTTGATATGATAAACAGCTAACTTTTTGTTTTATATTTTGGTACAGTTGAAAGTAAATGCAATTAAAACATTTACAGAGACCAAATGCACTTTTTGAGAAAGAAACTAAAAAAACAAAAAAAAAGAGAAAATAAGTGAGGTTGGAAACTTATGCTTTTGGTATCCTTACGAACAATTTTCATTATCTAAAATACATGTAATTTCTTCTAATGCATACTGTGGAATTCATTAAGTACCTCATGTACATTCTATCAATTAATATCAATAAAAAAGCCTTTGAACTATTCTAAATACAAATAATTACAGACACTGATCAAATTACTTGTAAAATAACAGTTAAATAGCTTAATTCCTTAATATCTACTAGATCCAATACATTTTAAATTAAAAAAATATGTCAATATTAAATCTTGGCACTAATAAGTGGTGGTGGTTATACTTTATACACATTTACTTAAACAAATAATGTTAAGTTTGTCACAAAATCCACATGTGTTTGGAATTGGATATAGCAGATCTAGTGTGGGTTAAATATTACTACATTTTATTTCTTACTTTCATTTATAGTCTTTAGGATTTCAAAAATTATTTGTTTCAATGATATACAAATATTTACTATTTATCAAACTAAAACATCATATAGCTGCAGTCCTGTGTATGATGTGACTAAAAGTACACAGAAAACATGATTTATCTAGCTGCAGTATTTCATGACTATAAGTACATGGAAACATGACTATCTAGTTGCTGTATAATTTCATGACTATAAATACATGGAACATGACTTTCTAGTTGCTGTATAATTTCATGACTAAGTACATAGAAACATGACTATCTAGTTGCTGTATAATCTCATGACTATAAGCACATGGTAACATGACTATCCGTTGCTGCATAATTTCTCATGTTTCCATGTACTTATAGTCATCTATGTATTTGCTGTATAATTTCATAACTATAAGTACATGGGAACATGACTATATAGTTGCTGCATAATTTCATGACTAAAAGTACATGGGAATATGAGTATCTAGTTGCTGTATAATTTCATGACTATAAGCACATGGAAACATCACTATCTAGTTGCTGCATAATTTCATGACTATAAGTATATGGAAACGACTATCTAGTTGCTGTAAAATTTCATGACTAAGTACATGGAAATATGACTATCTAGTTGCTGTATAATCTTATGACTATAAGTACATGGAAACATGACTATCTAGTTGCTGCATAATTTCATGATTATAAGTACATGGAAACATGGTTATCTATTGCTGTATACTTTCATGACTATAAGTACATGGAAACATGACTATGTAGTTGCTGTATAATTTCATAACTATAAGTACATGGGAACATGACTATGTAGTTGCTGTATAATTACATGACTGTAAGTACATGGAAACATGACTATCTAGTTGCTGCATAATTTGATGACTATAAGTACATGGAAACATGACTATCTAGTTGCTGCATAATTTCATGACTATAAGTACATGGAAACATGACTATCTAGTTGCTGCATAATTTCATGACTAAAAGTACATGGAAACATGACTATCTAGTTGCTGCATAATTTCATGACTAAAAGTACATGGAAACATGACTATCTAGTTGCTGTATAATTTCATGACTATAAGTACATGGTAACATGACTATTTGTTGCTGCATAATTTCATGACTATAAGTACGTGGAAACATGACTATCTAGTTGCTGCATAATTTCATGACTATAAGTACATGTAAACATGACTATATAGTTGCTGCATAATTTCATGACTAAAAGTACATGGGAATATGAGTATCTAGTTGCTGCATAATTACATGACTATAAGCACATGGTAACATGACTATCTAGTTGCTGTATAATTTCATGACTATAAGTACGTGGAAACATGACTATCTAGTTGCTGCATAATTTCATGACTATAAGTACATGGAAACATGACTATATAGTTGCTGCATAATTTCATGACTATAAGTACATGGAAACATGACTATATAGTTGCTGCATAATTTCATGACTAAAAGTACATGGGAACATGAGTATCTAGTTGCTGTATAATTTCATGACTATAAGCACATGGAAACATGACTATGTAGTTGCTGTATAATTTCATGACTATAAGTACATGGAAACATGACTATCTAGTTGCTGAATAATTTCATGACTATAAGTACATGGAAACATGACTATATAGTTGCTGCATAATTTCATGACTATAATTACATGGAAACATGACTATATAGTTGCTGCATAATTTCATGACTATAAGCACATGGTAACATGACTATCTAGTTGCTGTATAATTTCATGACTATAAGTAC
>NW_013670164.1:39709-42025 GCF_000517525.1 Limulus polyphemus
TATAATTTCATGACTATAAGCACATGGTAACATGACTATCCGTTGCTGCATAATTTCATGACTATAAGTACATGGAAACATGACTATCTAGTTGCTGCATAATTTCATGACTATAAGTACTGTATAATTTGTAAAACTGTAAAAGTTGCTGTATAATTATGTTACTAAAACTTGCCCATTATGCTGAAAAACATTTATAGAGAGAATATTTCCATAATTATTGTTATTATTTGATCAACACAAAATAATACTGTAGTAGGTGTAAAAGCAACATACTAAATATTATAGTACGAGTAAATAACAGGTAGCCTACTGCTGAAGTTTGACAAGTAAAAACACAAATCTAGTCTACAAATTAACAACAGAAAATTACTTACATCTACAATGGGAAACACGATATCACTATATAACCATTCAGTAGTGGATTCTATATAATAGGCTCCATCAAAACTAAAATTTCTTGGTTGTCCACTTTCATCAGCAGGATTGATAATCGAGCATTGTCCACAACTTGAATCCATTTTCAATATGATCTAATGTAGAGTATATCTGAACTGAAATTCTATACAATAAAATCAGTGAACAGCAGGTACTACAAGAAGATAAAAATTAAAATGCTATTTATATAAACTTCCTAGTTATGACTAATTTTCCTCATGATTCTGAAAAAAATAATTTCAAAGAGATTTGATGAAGATATCTACAATATTGTAATTATGAGAAAAGTTATAATTTTCCTATAATTAAAATGTATTTCCCTTAGGTACTTACCATCCTTCACATAGCTATTCTCTTTCAGTGCTGCTCTCTATATGAAAAATAATTTTCACACATGTCACATGCCTTTTTTCTCTCCTCAATTGGAATTGACTAATTACAATGCATCTTTCATGCAAATCATCATGCAACAACCCTCCACCAATAGGAGTGTGACGCACTTATTATGCATGTGACTATTCAATTCTACCTAACTATCACTTCCAGTTTTGGCAGAAAATGGACGCACTGGTTTTCAGTGGGGAGGAATGGTGGGAATTGTGTGAAGTGGTAAGTGCCTATCGGAAATACATTTTCAATATAAGAAAATTATAACTTCTGATACAGTATATTACCTCCTCTCACATAAATAGCTAGAATCCCATATTGAATAGGTGGAGAGAGTGGTATGAGAAAAAAAAGAAGCATCCTTCGAAAGTGTCTAAAGGTCACTCCTCTTTGCCCAGCATAAAAAGGTGTCACATATATGGGTGGAGAAGAGAGGAGCACTTCCAGTTGGGAGAGAACTATGATTGGAAAGTAATCTGCACCATGCAATATTTATGAACCTCAATCCCAGAATTATTAAAGTGGGTAAAATGAAAAGGATGGGTCTGAGGTGTAGAGTGGCTAAAGTATGATAGGCCATACACAGCAAGTCGACTAGAATCCAAAACCCAGGCCACTGGGAACCGACATCCATGTGGAGTAGGAAAGAGGTTTATATCAGTGGCAGATCAACTACAATCCAAAACCCAGCAATCTGGTAGGGGTAGGAAAGAAGATCATACCATCTTTACCTCAAGTTCATGAGACCAGAGGGAATCTAGTAATCCCAGACTCATGAACAGGGCACATATGAATATAATAAATTGATAGATCGATCCAGGAACCTGACACCTGGCATCGAAAAGATGTGTGAATAATGTAAACCATCTCCCTCAAAAGTAAAACTGACCAGAACCACCTGAAGTGCATTAATATCTTTAGAAAAAGAAACATCAAGGGATAGTGGAAAGACAAAATTCATAACAATCCTCAATTACCTCCACCATGACCCACAACACTGATGGAGTATAAATGAGGGAGGAATATAGACATCTGTAATACATGTGTGAGGACTTATGTTGATTGGCTCTACTCTAAATACAAAACCTGGCCACTGGGAACTGACATCCACGTGGGGGTAGGATGAGGGATCCCAATCAAAGGGGTGAACTGCAATTTTGATATCTCACTCCCATTTGTTTTTTGTTTCATGTTGGAGGATATGACATCATCTACATTAGCAGAACACCACCACCCTACTCTCAACTGAATGGTTTTATAATCATTTCTATATTTTGTTTGTATTTCATTAACCCATTCAGGAAGATGCCTCCATAGTCCACCACCCCAGAAACTTGGAACTGGAAAGTGGTAAAGTCTCTCAAACTCCACTAGAAATAAAGGGGGGTCAAATGCAATGGGTGACCACGAAACCCAATTTTTTAAAAGCAGACCATACTGATTTATTCAATACAAGGTATGGCAGGGATGGGCAGCTATCCCCTTCTGCTT
>NW_013670164.1:42089-56663 GCF_000517525.1 Limulus polyphemus
TACCCATGTAGTCCATGGGTAGGTACGGTCCAGGACCAGCAAACTTATGAAGCAATTCTATCATGTGGATAAACCTACAAGCAATCTTGCAGAACACCCAATCTCTCCAGTGTGTGTTGCGTGGCCATGGAATTATAATATGCAAGTCAATATGGTTTGACAGTGTGGATTTGATCTGTTAGAGAAAACCTGGTCAGGCACCACTCACCATAGAGTTGGATCCAAACAATGAGTAATAATAAGGAAAATGGAAATAAAGCCACTGAAAATAAAATAAAGAATAATAAAAGATAACTTACCCAGTCAAAGTCTCACTGAAGTCTGAAGAATGGTTACAGGTGGAAGACCATAGCCCAAAGAGGAAGAAACCGCGATGTTATGCAAACAGTGAGAGATGAATGTATTAGGAGTAATCCACATGCCCGATTGAAGAATTTCCTCCAATGGTTGAAGATAATGTGACACCAGAGAAAAGTTAAGGTGTCAAATTTGATGAGAAGACACCTAGAACAAAGTATGGAAGAAAGACAATAATAAGGAATAAGCCAATCGAATCAAAAGCCAAACTCAGCTGGTGAGAGTGAAAGGAGAAAGATAATGAACAGAGGATGTCTGCCAAGGGATAACGAGGTGGGAATGGGCACAATGGATGGAAGCTGTGTGGGCAATATCACATCAAAGAGCATGTACAAGACATAGAAATCTATCCTGATCAAGCCTAGGATAAAGGTGGGAAATGGAAGGAAGAGAAATTGGCAAAAAAGGAGTTACCCTCCCCAGCCACCAAAGTTATGGGAGGAAAGAACTATCCAGATAAAGTAGAAGATATGTAGGATGATAAAGAGTACATGAAACATCAATGGCAAATAACTCAGACTGAGAGTAGAAGGAGATAAATTTTAAGGGAAAGGTGAAACAAGGAACAAGTGGAAAGTGGTACGACTGGAGGCAAAGTGAGTCAGTGAAGGACCACATTAGCATCCCAGTATAGAAGGGCAGCTCATCATGGTGGATGATGAATCCAAAAGGAAATCATCAACAGGGAAAGCATAGGAGAGGTAAATGCCATAAAGTATTTGGAAAAACAAAAGGTGTGGGAAAAGGCTGCCGATAAACCAAGATGGAGGAAGCAGTAGACCCTTGATCGAAAAGCCAAGTAAGAAAATCTGCAATGAGAGAAACAGTGGGTTGATAAGTGGAAAACCCTTGATCCAGAGACCATCAGTGGAAAACATTCCATGTACATTGATAAACTTCCATGGAGGAAGGGCAAAAGTAACAAGCCAGAAATGAAGCTATTCATCAGGATAAGCCAGATCTTCTTGCCAAGACATGAAGACAGAGGACATGAAGGGCAAGATGAAGCACCATTGACTGAGGTTAATGAATAAGGGAGGGAGACAGAGGAAGAAGTAACAGAGGGGTAAGTTGGAGCTAGAGAAGCCATGTAAACCATGGTTGAGCCAGCTAGTAAGGAGCAATCAGAAGGACTTGACACAGAGTGGTATAGATGATTGAAATCACCCAGTGAAGAAGTCGAATGGGAGGATAGACATATAGATATTTCTTGTTCCAATCTTGGCTGAAAGCATCGACAGCCAGAACAAAAGGATGAGGGATCAGAGACCAAAACAATCGTAATCTGTGGTTGAGGGATGTGGCAAAAGTATCTATGTGTGGAGTACCCCATTGAAGGCAAAGCCACTGGAAAACAAGAGGATCAAGAGACTACTCTATTGGACAGACTTTGTCTGGATGGGAAAGCTGATCCACAACAAGACTGAAAGCACCTGGTACATGACACGCAATGGGCCCAGAAATAAGATCTATCATATGAATACAGAGGGATCAAGAACAGGTGCCACCTTGGTGATTGAGATAAAACAATCAGTGCAGAATTATTGGAATAGATTACTACCAGATGATTTCTGGCCAGATGGAGAAAATTAACCAAAGCCCAATGTACAGCGAGAAGTTCCAGGATGTTGATATTATAAGACCTCTTGGCTACAGACCAATACCCCAAACCTTCCTGTTGACTGACCCACACCCTCTGTCTCTGAAGGATGCATCTGTAAAAATGTGTAAATCTGGACGAGGAAGAGGAAGTGGGACACCTGCAAACATGCAAGTCTTGTCAAACCACCATTGCAGATCATCAACTAGAGTAGGAGGAAGAGTAGTAAGAGCCTGCAAAGGATCCTGTGTAAGATTCCACTGGTTGTGAAGAGCCTACATACGAGCACGACCTAAGGGGATAAGGGCTGCCATGGAAGACCACATTACCAAAAGTGATATAACCTCACGAACTATTATAGAGGGAGCAGAAAGAGCATAGAGAACTGAAAGCCCCATAGAATGAAGTCGCGGAGGAGAAGGTTAGGCCCAACTGAGATGTGTGTGGGAAAAAACACCCAAATGGACAAGATATTAGGCAGATTGAAGGAATGACTTCTCCAATTTGATTAACCAGCCCACTCAAGCTGCCTCCAGGAGCAGCTGATGAGTGTGACAGGTGAACTCCTGTTTGAAACAAGCTAACAGTAGCCAGTCGTCCATATAATGATGCAAGCACAATCCAAGAGCATGTAAGTGATGAGTGAATGCTCTGACCACCCAACAAAAACCATACGGGGCCAAAGCAAGACCAAAAGGCAGTGCGCAAAACTGATAAACTATCCCATGATAAACAAACCCAAATATATGGTCACAACTGAGAAGATATCGGGACTTGCAAGTAAGCATTCACAATGTCCATCTTGGCCATCCACAAACCTGGAGAAAATGCCTGAGGGTGAGAAACAAATCCATGGTAAAATGGAATAGACTGAGAAACTGATTGAGGCAGGACAAATTTATTACAAGCCACCAGTCTCCAGTTTTCTTGGGGACAACAAACAGCCTGAAGAAAGATGATGAACAGGTTCAATTACCTGTTGAGACATAAGGCCTTGTATGGCCTCTGACAGATGCTGGCAGGTGATAAGTTCCCAAAGCATAGAGAAGGAAATGGGTACTCGAGACAAAGGAGGGAAGGAAAGAAATTGGAAGACAAGTCCCTCTGATAAAACTTGAAAGATCGCCAAAGGGGTACACATTAGCAAAATCGAGCTCCCACCAGACTGGAACCCACTAGGTAGTCATCAATACTGTTGGTGGCCTGCCCATCTATGTCGAATAAAATGATGAGATGAGGAACTCCTAGAGGGAGGAACAGATAAGGGCTGAGAAGAACTAGGACGGGAAACAGAAATACGGGCATGTCATGGTTCTGACTGCAACAAATGAGCTACCAAAGAGGAAAAGGTAGAGTGTTGATGCACAGACTCCACACATGACTCCAAAGTCTCAGGTACATGGTCGATAACATACTGCCTAAGAAAAGGAGCCGTACATAAATCTCTTAGATAAGTGTGTGGCAAACAAACCTGGAACAAGGCAGCATCATAACCCAGAAGATCCCAACAACAGAGAAACCATGTGTGTAAAGCAAGAGCCGAAGACGACAAACGAGCCAATGTGGAGATAATAAGGTAGAGGCCATAGGAAATTGGGGTAATGGATAAAACATCACATACCTGTGAAATCATGTCTAAAAATGTCATATTAGGCCTAGCTGATTCTGCAGGTTGGGCATAGAAAAACCAGTTAAAATCCAGTGGCGGAAAAAAAATTATCAAAATCTTCATTGGCCATAACAGGTTCAGCTTGTTTAGGAGGAAGTGGGGCAAGCTCAGAAGAAGGTGGTTGACCCATATAATGATCAATATCTTGACAGATAATCGCTGATAAATCCAACAACGGGTCACCCCCACCTACAGCCTGTGAAAGAGTGCTTGTAGGAGGTATGATATCTAAAGTGGTAATGCTAACCTTAGAATTCATATCTTAAATATAAATGAAACAAAAATGTTTGTCCGACAAAAGCAAATGTGAGAAAAAAACAACAACAAAAAGACTGGAAAATTAAGTTAAAGTAAAAGGCATCTTCAATATAACGAAAAAAAATTAATGAAAAAAATCCCACTTCGGAACTGAAACTATTAAATTTACGAGTGCAAAACACACCAAAAGCAAATAATATCTGAACACGAGTATTGCCAAACGAAAAGTGATAGTTAAGTAGAATTGAAGTCACATGCGTAATAAGAGTGTGTGTCGCACTCTTATAGGTGGAGGATTCCCACATGATGATTTGCATGAGAGACGCATTGGAATTAGTCAATTCCAATGGAGGGGAGAAAAAGGACTTGTGGCATGTGTAAAACGTTTTTTGCATATAGGTGGCTACACTGAACTAGAAGAGCTATTTTTGTGAGAGGAGGTAATGTACCCTATCAGAATAAAATGGTATGTTTATTTTCAGACATTTGAATTGTTCAAAACAGGTAAGAAAATTAAACTCTAAAGCTCAAGTTTATGAACAGGTACAAAATTGACTAAATAAAAGAGCTGGACAATTAGTGGCATTTGCTAAATGATTAGTCAATCATTACAGTGTTCGTTGAACCATGGTATGTACAAGCAAAAAAAAAGAAAAACAAAAGGCTTTCAGCCTGAACTGTCAAAGATCAACAAACTTGAAATAATAATAATAACTTATAAGGCTAAGATTGGGCAAAACACAGATAGCTCATTATGTAGCTTTGTGCTAACAGCAAACATAATGGCAATATTTGGATAGTTGGAATAATCCAAAATAACAATAACCTGGAAAACTAAATTTAATTAGTTAATTGATTTTTGCACCAATTGATTTAATTGTAATCTTGAATAATAAATTGTTGGAGTAACTGAAAAAACCATAATTATCAGAAAAATTTTGATTAATTTATTCAATCATAATTTTGCTTAATCAATTAGTTTAAGTGACAGTTATCACTGCTCAATTAGCTATCCTGATTAAATGATTAAATTGCCAAGTTCTATTAAATAGCAAATAAAGTTATATTTTAGGTGAGAAAAATATGCAAAGAAAATTAAACACTTCGAAATATCCTCACATTGGGCTTGGAAAAAATCAATATTACACATGATCCAACAAACAGACTAGTTTAATCCGTCTTTGACTCTTAAACTTATGTTAAATGTTCTATGTTAACAAGCTCTGAGTTGATATAATATTTTTTTCACATTACATTTGTATTGGGTTGCCAATACATTTCTTGCACATTACATGTGGTATGTCTATAGGTGTATTGATAACATTGCCCTTATGCTTGTAATATTTTACTGATTGAATTCAAATACTTTACTTTGCATGTCAACTACTTGTATCATATACATAACTTTTGATTTATAATAAATAAAAAAAGCAATACCAATTTTTATAATGTATTTCAAAACTGCCAACTGAAATATTTTATATAAGAATAAAACATGAAATTGCTAATGCAATACATACTTTTTATAGAAGAATATCAATATTATCAGTCCTCTTAATATAATTATAAACTGATTGTATTCCATTTTGATATATGAGATACACCTGAAGAACTAACTTAAACCAAATATTCAATAATTTAGCACACCAATTTTTTAAATTATAAAAACAATTTACAAAGACTGAATAATTTCTACCAGTATATCTTGTACACTGTGACTTGTTTTCTGTATTAAAGACTCAATAATGTCTACCAATATATCTTGTACACTGTGACTTGTTTTATGTACTAAAGACTCAATAATGTCTACCAACATATCTTGTACACTGTGACTTGTTCTCTGTACTAAAGACTGAATAATTTCTACCAATATATCTTGTACACTGTGACTTGTTTTCTGTACTAAAGACTCAATAATGTCTACCAACATATCTTGTACACTGTGACTTGTTCTCTGTACTAAATACTGAATAATTTCTACCAATATATCTTGTACACTGTGACTTGTTTTCTGTATTAAAGACTGAATAATGTCTATCAATATATCTTGTACACTGTGATTTGTTCTCTGTACTAAAGACTGAATAATTTCCACCAATATATCTTCTACACTGTGACTTGTTTTCTGTATTAAAGACTCAATAATTTTTACCAATATATCTTGTACACTGTGACTTGTTTTCTGTATTAAAGACTGAATAATGTCTATCAATATATCTTGAACACTGACTTGTTCTCTGTACTAAAGACTGAATAATTTCCACCAATATATCTTGTACACTGTGACTTGTTCTCTGTATTAAAGACTGAATAATTTCTACCAATATATCTTGTACACTGTGACTAATTTTCTGTATTAAAGACTCAATAATGTCTACCAATATATCTTATACACTGTGACTTGTTCTCTGTACTAAGGACTGAATAATTTCTACCAATATATCTTGTACACTGTGACTAGTTTTCTGTATTAAAGACTCAATAATGTCTACCAATATATCTTGTACACTGTGACTTGTTTTCTGTACTAAAGACTCAATAATGGCTACCAATATATCTTGTACACTGTGACTTGTTCTCTGTACTAAAGACTGAATAATTTCTATTGATATATCTTGTACACTGTGACTTGTTTTCTGTATTAAAGACTGAATAATTTCTACCAATATATCTTGTACACTGTGACTAGTTTTATGTATTAAAGACTCAATAATGTCTACCAATATATCTTGTACACTGTGACTTGTTTTATGTATTAAAGACTGAATAATTTCTACCAATATATCTTGTACACTGTGACTTGTTTTCTGTATTAAAGACTCAATAATGGCTACCAATATATCTTGTACACTGTGACTTGTTCTCTGTACTAAAGACTGAATAATTTCTATTGATATATCTTGTACACTGTGACTTGTTCTCTGTACTTAGTATGCTTAAGTGAAACGTTCAAGCACTAACCTTGCAATTCAAATCCTTTTCTCTTTGATTCAATGGACGACATCTTACAATAACTTTCACTGCTTCAGCCATTTCAGAAGTTTTCTTTTTTTCTTTTCAATAAGTGCAATAAGTTTAAGCTGTAACTGAATAAATCAGTGTATCAGTCAGATGAAAGTTTCTCCTTATACAAATAAGTAAATTTAAATTTTAAAACTATTTTTAGACTATAAATCCAAAGTTAACATTCTTTCTACCTGAAAATGTATTTCAGATAATTAATCTCTCTAAATAGAACAAGCATCTTGCCAAACCATTGAAAAAGCACTCACTTCTGCAAGTAATCTTGTGTATTGCATTAGTCTATGTTGCAATCATCAGACTATACCCCCCTCCACTGACAGCAGAAATCTTCTTTCACAGATTTCCCCAAGAGAACTTTGTATAAACCAAAATCTCATTATTGATGACGGAAATTAGACACTGTGGAAGTAGAGTGAGTGGTTCTGTGGAGAGGTGACAAACAAACAAAAGTAGTGGTTGTAGAGCCATAAGTGAAGTTTGAGATTGAGAAAGCAGAGATCTGAGAGCAAGTACAGTGGAGTTGTCTGAATAGATCATAAGATATTCAGATGTATGTGACAGAAGACTGTGGCAGATGTTTCAAACTTCAAAAAAACTTGTTGATATTAAGAGATGGATCTTCTGGAGATCAAACACCAGGAATGGTGAAGGTGTCCAGAACCATATCCCATTTAAACAGAGAAGTATCCATGAACAGATGCAAGTCTAGAAGAGGTAGACGAAAAGGGATACCCAGGGTCATGTGGGAATGACTGAACAATCATGACAACAAGAGGTGAAAAGATGAAAGGACAGAAACAAGAAAAGTTAAAGGAGCTCTGGAAATATTACACTAATCTGGCAGAGTACACTAAAGGGGATAAAAATGAGCATGTCCAGGAGGTATAGAGAACTCAGTATAGTCTGAAGTTCTCAAAAGGGACAAAACCTCTCATGCAGGAAGAGAAGGAGATGAGAACTTTGGTAACCAGAAGCTCCATGTCTTGCAAACTTAGAAGAAAAGGTTGGGTCTGCACAGGAAATGAGTTGATAAAGATCCCCCAAATACATCAGATAATGAGAAAGGATCAAAACTAATTTTTAGAGCTTGACCAAATATTATAAAGCTGATTTAATCACCATCAAAAATAAATCTATAAACTCACGTCACTGTTTGTATATTAAGGAGATGAAAACTAAGGACAGAACCATAAACAGCTCTTAATCATAACACTATATTATACCATACTTTTTATAACAGCAGCAGGCTTCAGCCTTCAAACTTCCTATTCACAGTCACACCGTCACTATCATCTTCATGTAAGTGTATAAACACCACTATCAAAAAGGACATTGATCTGCACAGAAAAATAAGTGTCTGCATATATAAAACCACTTAAACAATACAATCCTTTATAATAAAAAAATCCATAAACTCCTGTATGTTTGTTTTCCCTGAACATTTACCTAAATGAGCTACATATACATACTGAATACATAATCTTTGAAGATTTTGTTCAATAAAACTTAGGTTGTTTTGAGCTTTCCAGAAATGAAGCTTGAAGCTCATATTAGCAAAGTTTATACAAATATATTAATCAATTTTCCTAAGTTAAAGACTGATCTCCTACATTGTATGTGGTTTGGCTCATAATAGTATATTTTTATGTTTTTAATGTTAAAATACCATCAGCAATATACAATAAGTCTAGGTTTTAACTTATTCTCTAGGTAAGTGTACAGGGACAGTTTGAAGGATTAAATGATGTCTTGTTAAAGTATGTTATCTTTTAAATATTTCATGTTTTGTATCATCCCAATAATATTACTTGTTTCAGGAAAGTAATCATTAACTAATTCAATTACACAGAAAATTGATAATAATATTTACATAAAAACTGTTTCCAAAATAACTTGTCCTTTAAAAACCAGATTTAATCTATTACACCTTTACTGTGTATTCATGATGTCAGAAAAACACATAGGTTCAAGAAGTCTTAAGATAAAATGATAAAAACCCTACAGCCTGAGTGTTTTCGAAAGGTGAACCTTTCTTCTTCAGGGGTAAACCAGTTTCAAAAGTGCTTGGATTATAGGGTTTTTACCTCCATTGTGTGTATATATATATATATATATATATATAAAGAATGTAAATATATTTAGAAATATTCACTGAGTGTGATATGAACCTGGATTTCTTGATAAATATTAGTATTCTGGGAACAATGTTCTATCATCTGAACAGCTGGGGCTTAAGTCTTAGCATATAATTCAATCCTGGCTATTTCAGAATTCATCTACTCAAACAAGACTTATCTTCAAGTCTACAAAACGAAACACAGCATGGTATTAGGAAGTTGGAAATACAATCACAAATAGAATCTACCAAGACAACCACTGCCCAAAGCATTCACCATCTACTCAGCCACTAGGTAGGGACTAATACACAAGTAATGAAATAGGGGCTACAAAAACTATAAAACTGCCTTGACTTGTATTTGAATCCAGGACTTCTGGCTCAACTGGAGTTATGAGGCCAGCTGATCTACAGAACTCAAGCACAAACCAGATAACTTCCATTATGACTGTTACAATATACATTTAGTTAATAGTCTGCTTTCTAGAACAGAAGAAAGTAATATCATCAAAATGTTTTAAATATTTACTAAACCTGTTAGTTTAAACCAATTGCACTGTGTTTCAGAAGTTCAACATTTGTTAGATCTTAGTCTATTGAGATAATGTACTTTTAAATGTTATTACAGTTTTATGAAAAAATTATAAAAAACCATAAGACATTGTTATATTATAATTAAAGTTTTGCAAAAAATTTAAACTAGCAATAATATTATTAAAAAATACAATATATCACACATATTTTGCAAGCTTGTCTAAAATGTTCTTTATAATCAAATTCTAAATATAATGCATTCCTGTATTTAATGATAATATGATTTTTATCATATGACATTGACACCTGTATATCAAAAAAAGACATATTAAATTTTCATACATTCTTTCCAGAATATGGATTAAAACTAAAAATGATGAAATCCAAGGAAATTAATAAATGATTTTGTATTTATTAAGGCTTTAATTATTTGATTTCATTTAATTTTAATTCTAAATATACATATTAAACAACAGTTTTTACTTAAGTTCACTAATGTAGCAAAAAGTTAAAGCAAAATCCAATATTCACTCAAAGCACACACTACTGCATTTTAAACACAATTTGCCACAGTAATTTCAATAAAAATTAAATATGTTAAATTCCTTTAGTTAAAATAATGCAACATTCACCAGACAAAAGAAAAAACCTCAAAATATTTCAGCTGTACTCTGAGTCTGACAGAATGGATATTTGTTTAATATTAGTAATTCAAGTTTAGTTTCAGTGCCACTAACTAATATAATCACATTAGGAAAACCTGATAAATCTAGAATTTTTGACAGGTGGATCTCTTTTTATCAAGGGTAGCGCCTAGCTTTGTCACTGATAAATACAGCTAGGACCACTTGCCAGAAGCTCTGAGGCTTCATTGGGTATTTGGTTTCTGTAATGTGATTTATAAATCTTTTGATCTTGCTTTTTTTTTCTATAATGAACTAACTTATTTATACAAATATTGTGCATTATGCAGCTAACAAAGCCTAAATGTGTTTTGTTTTTGTTTTTAATTCTTATATACACATGTAAATTGTATTTTGTAATACACTACAGTATATTTCTGACACTTTTAATGCAGTTCCTTTTCTTAAGTAGGCGCTTAAATAAATTCAACGTTTTAAAAGGTTGTAATATCCAATAAATAGTAATATTATCAACAATTCTCATCAATAATATTAAAGGACATGGAAAAAAATCAGCAACTTAAATGAAAGAAAAGAAAGTCTTTAATATTTTCAGTGGTTGTCATACTCATGTAAAACTTTAAATTGTAATACATTATCTGGTTACATTTCTTTTTCTTGCCATGGGAATTAGCTTCTAATGTGACTTACTCAAGTAACTGTACCGTGGCCGAACATTCCAGCGACGTTGCTTTCTATCTTCCCGCCAGTAGTAATAGAAATTCAACGTGCATATCCTTTGCCTTCTTTTCTAACTCAATACGATTTTTGTTACATGTTTTTCATGTCCTTAATCGTTTTTATCGACAACACAAACAACTGCTTCTGGTTTTTTAACACGTACTTTCAGCGCGTAACAACCATGATGTTCTAAGCAGCTGGCGACATGAAAATTTATATGTAATATTAATACACATTGAGTACTTTTTTGAATGAATCCATTTTACACGTTGCACGACATACTACAAAATATGGTGAGTTTGCTTATTAACTTATTACTTGGGTTAATTAAGAAAAATCTATTCAATTTGATATATATTTAATAAGCCAAACCTTAGAAACATATTTTATTTTTCTCTAGCTATTAGTATTGACAACACGAATACCATAGCAACAAAAAATATAACAAAGTTGTCAGGCGAAATAAAGCGCTATCTACTGGTACTAAACAAAAGTGAAAGCACTTGTTCCCGATTGTTGATAATTGGTTTCCGTGGTTTTAACGTAATGGTTTCACGAGTAATGGTTCAAGAGTATGTAGATTTCTTCCATTCTGTGCTCTGAGAAGCATCTTGAAGTGTTGTATGTTAGGTGGGTTATCATTACAGTTCTGTATATGTTTTACTATTTGTGCTGGTTTTACACTTTTGAAGTTTTTTTTTTAAGTTTATTTGAGTTTTAATATCTGGATAGACTCCGTTATTCAGTTTCTTTATCATGAACTTCATACTTCCGAGATAGGGTAATACTATGGACAATTTTTGTTGTTGTTGTTTGGAGGAGGTACAAGATGTCATAGTTTGTCAAAAAGAAGTAAACTATCTTACCAAACAATTTCCTTTCATCTTTAACGGAAATACTTATGAACAGATAGATGGGGTTGCTATGGGATCCAACTTAGCTCCATACTTAGCTAAGTCATTTCTCTGTCAGCCAACTTTCATGGGACATTTTACTCATTTTTATAGTTATGTACCATCTGTATTTAAAGAGAACCTAATCGAAATTTTTGTGTATCGAGCTTAAAATATTGCTAATAATAAAGAACTGTTGATTCAATAATTGTTTAAATTCTAAAAATATCTGCGCGAGAAGTTTTACTCGCCCAACCTGGTTGAAAAAGTGTTAAACACCCAGATGGAAAGCTTCAATATTGAATACCAAGAATTCGATTTTGTCTTTTGTTGCTTGGTAATCCACGTAAAATGCAACGATGAATGAAACATAGCGACATTTCCCGCTCATGAATTGTACGTAACGATTAGTCTAAGGGCCTCTTACGCTAAACATAATGTTTCGATACCCGCGGTCGGCACAGTGCAGCTAGTTCATTATGTAGCTTTGCGCTTAACAAAAACCAAGCAATTTAACCTAACATAAGTCTGTCGTTTAGGGAAACAAGAGTACTAACAGTATGTTAAATGGATAACTTGTCTCAACTACCATGAAACAATCTGACAGTCATAACGTAAAGTTAAAATGCTCCTTATACACTAGACTTTGGAGAAAAACTTCGAAGAATAATGAATACCATTGTCTTCAGAAGTCCTGCCACACTACACGACAGTCTTACGAAAGTAAAATCCTTAGTTCTCAATCCTGTCGCACACAAAAATAGTGGTTAATAGCAATCATTGTGAGTCTACTAATCAATAGTTTTGAAGAGAGACACAATGCCCGTTACAGGTAATATTTAAAGAACACCAAAGAAGCATTTAAAACTGTGCTACAAACATATCAAAAGTAGCCTTTCGTGTTTAGAAACACAGTCACACAATAGATTTTAAAAATGCAAAAGTAATGTAGAGAGATGAAAACATCAAAGAAGCTCTTGCCATCCAAGCACAAGATAGTAGACTGAACCACCAATGGATATTAACCAAAACATCGGCACAAGATAGTGGACTAAACCACCAATGGATATTAACCAAAACATCGGCACAAGATAGTAGACTGAACCACCAATGGATATTAACCAAAACATCGGCACAAGATAGTGGACTAAACCACCAATGGATATTAACCAAAACATCGGCACAAGATAGTGGACTGGACCACCAGTGGATATAACCAAAACATCGGCCCACAACCATTCAGAACTATTGGACATCACTTATCCAAAATATCATGATATCAACGTAAAATGAAACCTTTAGAAATTCTTATTTCGTGCTCTACTAACATTATACTTTCCTACACAATACTTTTGATTGCAATTTTTATATTTTCTTGTGCTTATAATATTCAAGAAATTGTTCGATATTACACATTTTAAAAAAATAAGAGTGTGTAAATTATTCATTTTGTTATAGGCTACAAAGATATGTAAATACAAGCTAAGGTACCTGTCCTTTGTTCGGGTTATGAACGTTAAAAAATGTGGGGGTGGATGCTATTGTTGCGTCAGCGAGGTCACGTGACTAGTGTCACGCCACGTTTCTAGAACTATCTTGTTCCTTCGTGAATGCCCTAGCATTTACTAGATATATGTTTGTCTGGTATATATATAAGACGCTCACAACGTGACAACAAGGTGTATGTATGTAGTGAGTAATTGATCTGCAGTCAGAGAGTATTGTTGAAGTTCGTTATAGCGTTTGTTTTAGCACGAATGTTGAAATCAAGTGTATCGTAAAGTTATATTCAGAAAGAATAAACCAGTTTTATTAAGTAAGGACTTGTGTCGCTAAAGTTTCGTCGGAACGAAGTTACGGAAAGTTAATTTACAAACGGAGACGTAACAAATTGGTGTCAGAGAGTGGGACAAAAAAAAATGGAAACGAGAAGCGGCAAATCAAACTACACCATAGCAGACTTGACGGCAGCAATTCAAGAACAGCAAAAGAAACAAGAAGAACGAGAAAATAAACAAGAAAAGAAACACGAAGAACGAGAAGAGAAATTACAACAGTTGTTAGAGGAAAAAGAAAAAAACAAGAAGAACGAGAAATTAAACAAGAAAAGAGATTACAGCAGTTGTTGGAGGAAAAAGAAAAGAAACAAGAAGAGAGACTACAGCAGTTGCATGAAAACCTGCAACAGTGGCAGCTCGAACAACAAAATAAACAAGAAGAGAGATTACAGCAGTTGTTAGAGGAAAAAGAAAAGAAACAAGAAGAAAGATTACAGCAGTGGCAAGAAATCCTACAACAATGGCAGCTCGAACAGCAAAATAAACAAGAGAGATTACAGCAGTTGTTAGTGAGAAAGAAAATAAACAAGAAGAACGAGAAAAGAAACAAGAAGAGAGATTACAAGCAGTGGCAACTGGAACAAGAAAGGAAACAAGAAGAACAAATGGAAAACATTAGTAAATTTAAAAGCGAATTAGATACGTTAAAGGACGGTCTATTATCTTTTACACAAGAAGGACACATTGACCATCGACTTAATCAGCCCCGGACAATGGCAAGCACCTTGCAGAGCCCGCAGCTAAACCCTAATGCAGACATATTCAGTCCCGTTAGAAGTCACATCCCAGATAGGAATGTCAGTAATAGGAGTGATCCAGTGCGAAGGAAGTCACAGGAATTCGATGGCAAGGCACCGTGGGAAACATATAGAGCACAATTTGAGTTACTGGCAGAGATGAATGGATGGACAGAGGAGCAGA
>NW_013670164.1:57646-58425 GCF_000517525.1 Limulus polyphemus
GTTAACTTATGATAAGAGATCTACTGAAGTCAGCTTCATACCAGGAGACAAGGTATGGTTGTATAATGCCAGGAAGACGAAAGGGAAGTCTCCTAAGTTGTCTTCTGCATGGGAAGGCCCATATGACATAGTGGATCGTCTCTCAGACGTGACTTTCCGGGTAAGGAATTCCTAATCCTCACCCCTCGCCTACATTCAGTCCCTCGTACACTCAATGTCACGACCATGTCAAGCAATTATCAAGGCCAAATATTAAAACAAGAAACACACTCTATGACCACCTTCTGTCAATTACATCAGTGGTGTTATCTTTAAATCCAGGTTTTCTTACTCATAGAAAATTTTCATATTTGCTAAGTATTTGTTGACCATCTGCTGTAATATGGTTGTCATGATTGTCTGCTTACTCCACACAATGTCCACAACCGTTGTACACTAGTTTTGACATTTCCATAATGTACAGTCTCGTAAAAATTACAGAACAAAAAACAAAACAAAACACATACACACACAAAATGGTGTGGAAATAATTGAGTGATGCAATTTTTTTTCACCCCATAAGCGATTTCGACAAAAAAAAGCATATATGCAATATTTAAAATAATAACAAAAGCATATAAATGTTCTAAACAACTGTTAGATACGGTTATTAAAAATATAGTCAGGATTTTATTGACTTATTTGAGTATTACTTGACCATTTTATTAAGCCTTCATGCAGATTGTGTAGTGTTGCGTCATCGAGGTCACGTGACTGGTGTGGCGCCACCTATTTTCTAG
>NW_013670164.1:58435-60761 GCF_000517525.1 Limulus polyphemus
GCGAATATTGAAATTAAGTGTATCGTAAAGTTAAATTCGAAAAGAATAAACCAGTTTTATTAAGTAAGGACTTGTGTCGCTAAAGTTTCGTCGGAACGAAGTTACGGAAAAAATCAATTAACGAACGGAGACGTAACAGTAGTGTATCGTTGTCTGTTGATAATATTTACAGGTCTTCAAAAACTTCTGATATCATTATTACGTAACATTTTTACTTTACACTACATTTGCGCCCCCTAGTGGCACAGCGGTATGTCTGCGGACTTACAACGTTAGAAACCGGGTTCCGATACCCTTGGTGGGCAGAGCACAGATAGCCCATTGTGTAGCTTCGTGCATAACTATAAACAAACAAACATTATATTTGCTAATAAAAAAAGGTCCATATGTAAGTTGTCAGCGGTAAGTTTTACGATCTTACAACGCTAAAATACGGACTTCGATTCCACTTAGTGGACATAGCATATAGTCCAATGTGGCTCTCCTTTAAAACAAATAAACAAACAAACCATATGTAAGTACTTCATTGTGTTATAAATAATAAATAATTAAATTAACACTCTTCAATGGTCAGTTTCATTATATGACTAGCCCGGCATGACCAGGTGGTGAGGGCGCTCAACTCGCAATATGGGGGGTCGCGGTTTCGAATCCCAGTCACACTAAACATGCTCGCCCTGTCAGCCGTGGGGGCGTTATAATGTGACGGTAAATCCCACTATTTGTTGGTAAAAGTGTAGCCCAAGAGTTGGCTGATGACTAGCTGCAGATGTAGCTTTCCGCAAAATTCGTAACAAACAAATGATATGACTCGAAATTCTCACAATATTATAAGAACAGTTTTACATAAAGCTGCATGGTATCTATCACGTAGCGCGCAGTAAATCTAAGCTATTGGGAATAGAACTTTCATATATTAGCTCTTGTGGCAAGCCGATTACAAGAATACAAAAAATGTGTATCAAGAGATTGTGACAATAGAAAGTTAAAGATTGTAACTGAATTTTCTTCTAGTTCTTAACAAGGTAATTCAGCTCGAAAGTACTCGGTAAGTCTTTAATGGAACATAAAACAGGATGACAGAAAACCTATTGTTAAAGTTTGACATTATTTTACACAAACCTTTAAAGTCACTTTAAGAATTTTACAATAGTATTTCAAGGAACTGTATAGAAACACTGTAAGTAGCCTTAACCAAGAAGTTAAAATATTATTAGAAATAGTTTTCTAGGGCTCTATGTTTCGTTCATTTTTGGTAAGCCTTGGTCCTCCCAGGAATTAATATCAAGCAGGCAGTCCAGGTTTTGAGACTAAAAATGGGAGCGATTGTTAACTGTCAAATGCGAATGGGGTCCCGCTTTCTAGCTTAAAAAAGTTAATCAGTTAGACTGAATTACCTTTCCTAAAAATGCATCTATCTTGATTTATTATTCTAAGTAGTTTTTCGTTTAAAATTAATACTAATGGTTGGGTAGATACAATACCTAGTCTTAATAGCGAACCATTTTTTTCCCAGTTAACTTTAAACTTAATCGTAAACCATCCTCACTCTGCAGTTATATAAGGCTTAATATCAGCATAATGAAACTTAAAGAAAAAGAAACAAATGAGCTAAATTTGGTTAGATTTTAATCACATTAACAAATCCTTGTAATGTTTAAAAAAATTTCAAATAGCATATCGGAGAGTCTTGGCTAGAAATGTGTAAAAATTGGATGATTAGAAGAATTGTAAGACTTTTCTTTCCGTTATTTTATACTTTTCTATAGTTTTCCATGATGCTAAGAAAATTAAAATTTGCTTGGAATTACTGGGAGAAGGAACGTTTTTACGATGTTTAGGTGTTGACACAAATCAGATGTGTATGTATAAATCTCAGAAGAATGTGCTAGGAGTTACCTAGTAGTTAGTGTGCTCGAACTTTGAATCCAAGGGTTCAGAGTTCGCGAACTATTGCTGCATCAACGCACTTCGCTATACAAGTGACGGTAAAACCCCACTGTTCGGTCAGACACGAGTTGGTGCTGTTACATAGCTGCCTTGAAATTAGGAACGAATATGCTCTTACATAGCTTTGTACAAAATTATGAAACCTGTCTAAAACAAAGAATTAATGAAGGTAAGCCTGTACTGAATACTAACAATAATACTATAAAACAATTTTTTTTATTTGCTGACATACTGATACAAAATTTATATTAAAGCTAAGCCTAAAATGATTCTTGGAGTTATCAAGTATAGGCGATTTTGGTAAATAACTTCAGCTTCAGTCTTAAATACTAAAGTTTACCGCGTAAAAGTAATGTTACGTCTCCGTTTGTTAATT
>NW_013670164.1:61683-68663 GCF_000517525.1 Limulus polyphemus
TACATGATAGTTCTAGAAACGTTGCGTCATAGTAGTCACGTGACTCGCTGACGCAACAGTAACATGCTAGAGATAGTCTGTATCAACTCAGTCGTACTTATCGTCCTAATAGCTGACAGTATCGTTGCCAGAGTAACTTTCATCGATACTTTTATGTAAAACAGTAAACTTATTGTAATATATTCTTCACCTAACATAGTATAACTATTTGATGTGTGTACTTGAAGAGATTACGTGCGTCGATGCATAATTTAATAATAAAACTGTAGTTTAGCATAATCCATTAGGTAACTCGCATAAAATCATGTAAATACTATTCACAATTTACAAGCAGAATAAAACAAAATAAAGAAAAAATCGTGGAGTATTCCAGAAATTGCATTGATGACAAATAGCATTGTAATAGGTGGAGGAGCTAACGTAATGTAAAATATTCTCAAATATTAAACTCGGAGATGATAGGAAACTTTATACTTGGGCTCTCGGAATAAAAAAAAAGTGTATCAGGTAATGTATACAGGTGTGTTATAGAAGGACTCTACTTTTTCTGATGTTTATATGAAATTTAATATGCCAGTCAATTGAGATGCAAAAGATGTTTGTTTGTTTGGAATTAAGCACAAAGCTACACAGTGGGCTATCTGTGCTCTGCCCGCCACGGGTATCGAAACCCGGTTTCTAGCGTTGTAAGTCCGCAGACATACCGCTATGCCACTGGGGGCTGCAAAAGATGTATCTATGTATGTGTGTGTATTGCGGCGATGAGAAGCAGCAAAGTACCAAACCTATAAAGGATCAACATGTTAAAAGAACTATATCAGGCGCTGAAAAAACTCTACCGTCAACAGAACACCGTTAATGTTTAACATTTTTAGGAAACATTGGGCTAGACTAGGCCAATATGACCTTTGACCTTCACGACCTTGACTAGTAAAGTTACAGATATCACATCTGCCAAGATGGTGGTTTCTTATGGGCGCAACCATTTTGGATAATGTTAGATACGTGCTTATTAAGAATTCCCTTTCAACTCATTCAACTTAGATTCAGACGAGACATCTCCATGACTATGGTACTTTCTTGGACAAGATGGTTTAGAAAGCAGATATCTTCACAATCTTGCACAATAAATATTATTATTTAATAATTATTGGATATTTAAAATAATTACTTACCTTCTAGGCCTAACAATAATATTGGACATGTATTAATAAATCTCCATGCCCATTACAGGCCCTCAGCTACAGTTCACTGAGACTAGATATATTATCAGATCTTTATAAACTAAATCTTGCTCAATCATATAAAAGTCATTCTCATAATTCAGTATTTGTTGCTTAATACACAAAATTCTGACCAGTCCCTGACCTAGTTGCGTAGCGATGTTGGATGTTAGTGCACATATGTGTTCATGTAGGAGTCTCCCCTATCTCATTATATTTGAATACACAATGAGTCAGTGAATATCTTCCATGACTGTTGGACGATTTTAATCTAAAGCCGTACCGCCACGTCAAGGTCTCATCCTTCGGAATGGCCATCCAAATTTTGTTTTGTTTAACATGTCTTTATAATTGGAAGTACTTTGGAAACACAATGGTCATCAAAATACGCAGATAAGACAAACAGACGAAAAACTGGGGTTTATGGGGCTTATTTCATCCTGTGCCAGGACCTCTGGGTCTAAGGTTTATACGTCTATGCCGGGGACATTTAGACTCTCACATAATGTTGTTTTTATTTTTTTTAGAACTAATCAACTTTCAATCATGTAGTCGATTAAAAAAATACTTAATTTCTTCATAGCAGTTTGAATGATATCCAACTCACAATACTCGTCTTAATCCACTAGGAGGAGCCATCTCGGTAGATGTGACGTCATGGCTGTCCCATTAATTGGAATTGCCATTATATAAGATGAGTATGCTTGGGGGTCGTAATCTTGGCGGATATGATGTATATCTGTGGCGGCATGGCGGATGTGACATCAGAAGTAAAGTGGATATGCCGTTATTCATATAGGTAAAGATCAAAGGTCAATGTCATGGTAAGGTCAACGGTCAACTTTTCCTAATCTAGCCTAGTAACTACTAATGGTAACAATTTTCTTATAATGAGTAATATTTATTGTGTTTGGATTAATAATTTCGCCCTTACTCGTAACCCAAAATTCAGGCCTTGGATTTTCTATTACCAGTGTTTGGAACTTAACAAAAGTCGCCAATCTTCAGTGTTTACTCTTTTATTTCCACTTTATAGATAAATATCTTATCCAGTGTCAGGAAGTACAAAATATGTTAAAATGTATAGTTCAACCTCATGGTTATCAAGGAAAAGTAATTTTTAAAAGTTGCTTGTTTCTTTATTTCATAATTTTACGAAAAGCTAAAAAAGAATATTTGTGCATAGCCATCATTAATTTAGAACAGATAGACTAAAGGCAGCTAGTTAACAGCACCCACCGCCAACTCTTGGCTACTCTTGTCTGACCGAATAGTGGGATTTGACCGTCATTCTTATAAGGTATCCACGGCTTTATAAGTGTGAAATGTGTTTTGTAGCAATGGGCTGCGAATCGTAAATTCAAATGGAGATGAGCTGGATGAAACAATTAAACGCTTCTATACTGTAAAGCATAAAATAAAAATGGAGATTAAAGTATAACCTATTAGTGGATGTAGATATTTGGTTTGTTCAAACATTAGAAACTAGCATAAAATACCCACGCTCTTCTGCGGGATTCTAAGGTCCCCATCATGATTCACAGAGGCCTCAATGTACCAGTCAAGCGTCAACATTATCTTAATTACTTCTATAACTACCCCAATGTGCCAATTCTTTAATTGATTTGTCTCTTGCCATTTCCCGAACGTAATTCAATTCAACCCTTTTTAAAATGAAATAGTTTTAATTTAGCTTCTCGGTTTCGTTTTTCTTATTGTTGTGTTTTATTTGAATTATTTTCATTCTCCGAAGTCTCCAATAGCCTCTGTGTCCGGAAGCATAATTATGGGGCTTAAGAGCTATATGGCAAAAAATTGGTCAAAATATTTTTGAGTCAAATCTAAAAAATAATACTTAGGTGCACACCCTCAGAATCCCCTTAGTATGCGTGAAAAATTTCAAGTTTTCTAGGTTATTTCTTCTTGAAGCTATGGCGGTCACACACACACACACACACACACACACAGACAGGCTCTTTTATTATTATAGATATGATTTTTTTTTTCTCTAAATATCAAGAAAGGAAAACAAAATCACATTTACCTCACAGCTGTTGTATTGCTTCACATAGTTCATTGTGACCAAATGTGACCCAGTGGTTAAAATTTCTGCCGAGCTCTGGGTCAGAGGTTAATGGTTCATGTCCCGTTCTACAAAAACGAGCTCCGCACTCTGCGTTGTAAGAGTAACAGTCGAATTCATTATTCGGTCAGAGAAGAGTAGCCCAGGAATAAATATGTGTTGGGCGATCTTGACTAACTGCCCCTCCTACCCCAACTCTTAATTAGGGATAGCTATGCGCAGATAGCCCATGTGTAGCCTTGCAAGAAAATGATAAACTGCACATATGCTTTGCAGCCATCCATGTGTACCTCAGACACTAATAGTAATGTTATCTTGAGTCTTGCTCAATCATTGAAATATTTTATTCCAAACATGTATAAACATGTTTTTTAGGCTCTTAAGATTTTTTTAGAGGCAAATGGAAGATTTACAATTATTTTAAGTTAAAATTATATTGTTACTGGAGAACTGAATTACATGTGAAATGATTTATACCTTTTTTGCGATTTCTTTGAAGGTTTCAGCTTGATTATCGGTGAAGAACTTATGATAATCAATGATTAGCTCAATAGCTCGGGAATTTTCTTTGACTTTTATTGAAAAATAACCAACTGCATTAACGATATGATCAGACGTAGTTTGATGAATGATGTTATAACACAGAAAAATAATGACATAGATATCTTTCTTTATAAAAAAAAGAAGAAAAAATCTCATTCACCGATGTAAGTTAATTTGAAAAACAAAAACAGTAACAAGTAAACAACAAAAAAAAAACATTGAATATAATATAAATGTATTTTAGTAGTCCATAGATGGCAGCCCCTTCGTATTTTGATCTGTTTTAAGTGTTAACGTCGTTGCTGTGAGAAACAAATGCAAAGAAACGATTATTATAACGTTAAAAATAAGACATAAAATACCACACAAAAATGCTTGACAACGCTAAACACTTTATGAAAATCGCTCACGTGATCAACTGGTAGGATTACTTGTATATTTCTCGTCGTGCAGCAAAAGGTCTTTTGTTGTAAGAAACATCAACATTTTAATCTGTAAATTGAAAATTTGAATAAAAGTCATTTTCTACATTCATCTGAAAAAAAAATGTATTTCACTTTCAGTTGTAGCTCTTTTGATATATCTTATTACCATAAAGTCTATTATGCAAATGTAATAAATGAAGTTCACATACGTTTTATTAATGAACGTGGATTATTAGCTGATACATTCGTAATATTATGAAATATTATACATCATTTCTCGGTAAATTAGGTTAGCTAGTTTTTTCCTAAATCGCTTTTTTAACAATTGGTATTTTATTTACTTCAAAGGAAAAAGCGAAAACCTAGATAGAAGTTTTCGATAGTTTTCAAAAGAGATTTTATCATGTAAGTGATTTAGATTTGACTTTGGTTATACTTAAACTAGTTATGTTAAACATCCTGACAACATTAAACCAAGATAATTACATCCATGTTGCACTGTATTTTTGTGGTCATTTTTTTCTTTCTTTTTGCATGTGGTTGTTTTATGTATCCAATCACAGATTTGCTATTTTTTTTTTTGTATCCATGAAAGCAGAGATGATGGCGTTCTTCTCGGCAGAAGAACTATTTAAACTGTTTGATCTATTCTGTACACCTATCGAAATTTGAAATTTAAGTGAGTATAAAAGTCGTCATTTAGGAAAAATAATACTATACTAATCTTCAGTTACAGACGTAAAAAACAAACAAAAGTATCCGTTGCTGAAAAATGTGTTTTTCGAAAAACATACTTATTTGTCTCTCCGTCCGTTCGTTATGATGCATTTCGATTCAATGTTATTGTTATTCTTAATTTTTATAAACGTAAATAAAATTACGACCCATGTCTCCAGAATGTAACTTTATTAACTCAAATTTAAAATATTACAGCTTCGTCAGGAGCTATCGTTATTCTTCCTTCAAACTTGTAGGATATCGATAGTTATATTCTGGAGGTGTAGGTCGTGATTTTATTTACGTTTATAGAAACTCCAATTTGCGTTCAACCAAGTTAAGAATAATTATTTATATTCTGTTCATACAACCATATCATTCCAACAGAAACACGTTGTTGGTATACAACGTTATTCTACACAAGTGTTATGCTCCCATGTTATGTAAATTATAATATTTATCGTTATTTGAAAAGCTCAATTTGTTTTCATTAAAGGTTTTTATATGTTTGTTGCAATATTTAGCGTAAAGCTGTACAAGAGTTTGTTTGTAATTTAGCACAAAACTACACAATGGGCTATTTGTGCTCTGCCCCCACGGGTATCGAAACCCGGATTCTAGCGTTGTAAGTCCACAGACACACCGCTGTGCCACTGGGAGGCTGCACTAGGGTCATCTGGGTGTAGCCGTCCCTAGTTGTGGCCTGAAAGAAAATAGAGAAGTGACAGTCAGTCATTAGGTGCTACAGTTAACTCTTTGATTGTTCTGTTCTAATAAAATAGTAGGATTTTATCGTTACTGTAATGCCACATCCACGGCCCACAAATTATAGAGGTCATCTTTTTGCAGCAATGGGTCGAATTTCAATAATTTCTGTCTTTGAAGGATTATGTCAAATTTGGAAAACACAGTAAATTATTTATAAGTTTGGTCGAAATCAATTCTATTCTCAAGAAAGGTCACGCCATTCCACAAGTATTATAGAAGTTTGATGATACTAGCTTAATTATGGCCCCCACTTTGCTGAAATCTATATAATTTTTGTAACGCCAATTTCATTACATAATTTAAAAATATAATGTTCTAACGCCATTCACGTGAGTATAAATCTTAATGTCACTTTTACCCAGGCTAATAGCGTCCAAGTGAAACACTAATACGTTTAAAAAATACTACTAATGGTATAGGTATGAATACGTTAAATTATTGTTATTAGTAAATTATTATTATTAATAATAACAAATTTGTCTCAAGTGACGCTTTATGGGTTCTTATAAATAATGTTTTACAGGTGGCTAAAGTGGATTTGTCCCTTTTGATTGTAATAACCATATATTTTATTTTTCCATTATTTGGCGTTTTATTGCTCTCTAGCGGTAACCAGTTATTGAGCTATTAATCACGCAAAAGGCTTAATGGTTGGTGACAACTTCAAATGTGGCATGGTATTTTTACTGAGTGGAAAAACAGGCTAAAGCTTTAAAGGAAAAAAAAAAGAGAGAAAGAGATCGACCAAACATTGGAACCACGTAGATAGAAGAAAATATCCAGATCTAACTGATATAGTTTGAAACTAAAGTTCTAAGTGGTCATGATATATACACCTGGAAAAAAGTTAAGCACCCCCGTGTTTTTTTCAAGTGATTCAGATTCGACGTTCTTGTGAATGATTATAAATTACCATTCAATCTAAACGTGTTTATCAAATGAAATTATGTATTATTGGTCACAAGAAAACAAGATTATCACCGTAAAATAACAATTTTTAATTTACATATCATGACATCAAAATATGGACAGTTTTCACGCTTAAAATTATCTTTAATAAGTATTGTCAGTGAAAGCTCAAAAACGTTATTGAATTGTCAAATCCCAATACAAAAAGGCAATCAAGGCCCACACATTGATAATTAGTCATCGAAAAGTCAATATCGGGTATATCCACCGTTTGCCTGGATGACTGCTGCAACCCTGCGCCGCATACTGCCA
>NW_013670164.1:69556-70137 GCF_000517525.1 Limulus polyphemus
TGTTATTTATGATGAGAAAGTATGTTTCGTATTACAGTCCGAACAATAATCGTGATTAACAAATTAGATTTCCTCAAACACTTGCGATGTTTGAAAGGGTAGAAAGGTGTGTGGATGAGCGTACTGGACTGTGACTCCGAGGGTTCGTGGCTCGTGCCCCGTTGCTGAGACAGAACGATCGCTCTGTTTGTTGAACTGTGTATGTCAAACAGTCAACTGTAAGACCACAGAAAAACACCTCTATTACTGTTTACTATGGCAGACAGAATGGTTTCATGAGTCACTGTGTCCGTCTCTACTTGGTTTCGAGGATGGCTTAAAAAACAACAACAACAAAGAAAGACGTGTGTAAGAACAACCTGTACCAAGTAAAGATCCATGGTACAACAACAACGAAGAAAGTCGTGTGTAAGAACAACCTGTACCAAGTAAAGATCCATGATACAAGAACAACGAAGAAAGTCGAATAAAAGAACAACCTGTTCCAAGTAAAGATCCATGATACAAGAACTACGAAGAAAGTCGTGTGTAAGAACAACTTGTACCAAGTAAAGATCCATGATACAACAACAACGAAGAAA
>NW_013670164.1:70950-77320 GCF_000517525.1 Limulus polyphemus
ATAAAAGAACAACCTGTTCCATGATACAAGAACAACGAAGAAAGTCGTGTGTAAGAACAACCTGTACCAAGTAAAGATCCATGATACAAGAACAACGAAGAAAGTCGTATGTGTAAGAACAACCTGTACCAAGTAAAGATCCATGATACAACAAGAACGAAGAAAGTCGTACGTAAGAACAATCTGTAGGAACTAAAGATCCACGAAAGAAGAAGAACGAAGAAAGTCGTATGTAAAAACAACCTGTACCAAGTAAAGATCCATGATACAACAAGAACGAAGAAAGTCGTGTGTAAGAATAACCTGTACCAAGTAAAGATCCATGATACAACAACAGCGAAGAAAGTCGTGTGTAAGAACAACCTGTACCAAGTAAAGATCCATGATACAACAAGAACGAAGAAAGTCGTGTGTAAGAACAACCTGTATTAAGTAAAGATCCATGATACAACAACAGCGAAGAAAGTCGTGTGTAAGAACAATCTGTACCAAGTAAAGATCCATGATACAACAAGAACGAAGAAAGTCGTGTGTAAGAACAGCCTGTACCAAGTAAAGATCCACGATACAACAAGAACGAAGAAAGTCGTATGTAAGAACAATCTGTACCAAGTAAAGATCCATGATACAACAAGAACGAAGAAAGTCGTGTGTAAGAACAACCTGTACCAAGTTAAGATCCACGATGATTCCTACAGCTTTCATTCAGACATTTTTTAAAGCATTTTTAGTTTTAGTCCATGAAATATTGCTAGCCTCACTTTTCTGAGAAAGGTCTCTATTTGAGACAGAGGTAAGAATGCGAACTTACAGCTCTAAAGTCTAGTGTTCGATTCCTTGCGGTGGACACAGCAGATAGCCAAATATGGCTTTACTCTAAAAACTAATAAACTGTAAGAAAGTGTATTCTTAATGGACGATAAATAACAATAATAATGCTGTAATTTCATTTCTAGTTAAGTACTTATTTAATGCTCGTAAAAACAGAGATAAAATAATTTCAATCAGTTGTTTATAATAATAATATATTTAAGTTATTGCAACTTATTAAGTTGTGAGCCATATTTCAGTGTATTATAGCACTAACAATATTAATATGCAAATTAACGACTTCTGTCATGTTTCTTATTTGATTCAATGCAATTCAGTGAGAAAATGATGGGTAGTAGTAAAATAAGAATGAATTACAAAAGTCTATGTTTTTAATCTGCTCCTAAACCAGCATGGAAGATGGCATGTCGAGAATCATTCTAACAAGCGTGATGTGTTTGTTTTAGCATGGAAACAGTCTAGGAAATCTTCCACTTACCGATATTTGTTTCTTCTCCTATGGTTATGTTTAAAAAGGTGTTAACCTGGTGACTTTTATCTTACGTTGTAATATATTTACTCGCACGTGCTTATAAAAGTGTTGCGTGACACATGAGATTTCTAAGGATTTGTAAGTACACGTATGTCATATATGTATACTTACAAGATAATAGAACAACGAAGAAAAGCTCTCTACAATCAGACGATAAAATTTCACCCTCTTTCCCTCTCATCTGCCATTGGATTAAATCACCTTCAGAAGCTGAGAGGGCGGCTTCGTACGTTCACTAGAGGGTAGGCTTAAAACTAAGTGCGTTTTGTTTGTCATAGTAACCGAACGAAGTAACTTCATTATTCTTCGTGTGAAATTGCTTTGATCTCATATCTTTAGGAAAAGCGTTAAATTCCTTGGTGATTTGTTACAAGCGCGACTGCAGTGACACGCGTTGGAAGCCGACAAAGCCACGCACACAGTGCTTGTACTGAAACAAAAATCAACTGAAACTATCCATGCAGAAAATGGAAAGTTCGGTTCAACAGAAATGCATTTTAGTTCCAAGGCACAACACAAACATTTCCCGAGGACGATGTAAATCTATACATCCTACATTAGTAGCTACCTTATGACTGCTTCTTAAAAACCATCTAAAGTTAAAAGAAAACAGATGAAACTATCATAGAACCTCATGGGATCCTTTCAAAGCATATTTACTAAACTATAAATGTGCTAAAGGCGGCACCTGGTAAAGCCAATCACCAAGAGTAAATCACTCTAATAACTTACTTGTACGAATCTAACACGTTCTATAGGAAATGTTTTATTGTGGTTTAGTGCCCAAATAAACATTAGATATTGTATTACAAAAACTCAAGAGAACTAAAAAAACATCATTGGATTGCTTGCTTCTATTATTAGAGATGGATTTTCGTCGGACGAAGTCAAAATTAGAGGTCCCTTTAAAGCTATAATAATAATCTGTGCCGTTCATCAAGCCAGTTCTATCCTGCTAATATTTCAATAAATGGGCATAAAGAATCAGATTTCAAGTCAGATTGTATATGAACAATCCTTGAAGAGTTGGGGTATTGGACGAAAGGTTTGTTGGAGAAAAATACAAGTTAAGTTATTTTTTCACATGTCAGATTTGAAGTTGTAACAGACTACCTATCACAAACGTGTAAAACATCAACAACAACAAAAACAGTTGAAATCAAACGTGATTAACACATTTACTAGGCTTAAGTAACTATTTCGCTTCGACTGTGTTACTATCCTTTACATCGTAATGCAAATGTTTTTAGCAAATAAATAAATAAAATCTCTCCCCCCATCCAGTAAACAAAACGAAACAAGTGGCTGTTTAGTTACAACTTAAAACACATGATAAAATAATGAATAAAAGAATTTACAAGGATAAACATATTTACTTGTATAGTTTAATGTCGAAAACAATGTGAAAGGTATTGTTGTATTGTTTAAGGTAAAAGTCGAACACATTGCAGAATGTATTGTTGTATTGTTTAAGGTAAAAGTCGAAAACATGTAAAAGGTATTGTTGTATTGTTTAAGGTAAAAGTCGAAAACATTGTAAAAGGTATTGTTGTATTGTTTAAGGTAAAAGTCGAAAACATTGCAAAAGGTATTGTTGTATTGTTTAAGGTAAAAGTCGAAAACATTGCAAAAAGTATTGTTGTATTGTTTAAGGTAAAAGTCGAAAACATTGCAAAAGGTATTGTTGTATTGTTTAAGGTAAAAGTCGAAAACATTGCAAAAGGTATTGTTGTATTGTTTAAGGTAAAAGCTGGCCTGAGTTGAGACACACACACAACACTCATGCATTAGCTTTAATTAAATTGACAGGAAGATAATTAGATTTGGTTTATCTGTTTCATTAATTTTACCCTAAACTGAATCATATAATAAGCCCTTTTTCAAAACTAAGTTCATTCAATATATAAGAAATGAATATCAGACGGTTCTAAAAGTTAGTAGTTATTGTGTCTAAACTTGAAATCAGAAGAAAAGTGCATTACTTTGAAGTTTATAAAACCGAATATATTTATAGCTACGTGATATTTTTTCCTACCAAATATTATGGAAGAAAATCTGATCAATTTCTACAGAAAATGAATTAAATGGAAGCCGGGATAATTTTTGCCTGGGATTTTAATACCTTGTATTTAATAACCTGTAGGTGATAGAAGAGCATTTGAAACAGAGATTGGTTATGTATTTCAGGAATGTGTACTTTAGATTGGGTGGTGACGATCGTTTCGTTAAATGTAAGTGGGAAAACTTTGAAAATATTTCTAGTGATATTCAGATTTAAATATAAATTTTATAAATCTTTAGACTACTTGGCAATAACTAGTAACACATTTATTTTTCACATAACTTAACAAATAATATATTTTTTAAGTGTCCTTCTATTCCATGATCATAAGTACACTTATTTGCAGATATGGAATATTTTTTGAAACATTCCCTTTTTTTTCATATAAGTTATTGAAATCATACAATCTCAATTTTCAATCTGGACGACTAGGTCACAGATTCCACTAGACCTTCCGGTGTTTCAACGGTAAATACGAAAACCTACGGCGCTAAAAATCGAGTTTCGATAACCACGGTGGGCGGAGCATAAATAGCCCAATGTGTGTGTGGCTTTGCGCTTAACAGCAAACAAACAAAGACTCCATAAGGGTTTTTTTCCGGGTTATTTGAAACGAATAAGTTGAAAGTACAATTCGCGTTCAGTGGCATCACGACTCGAAACTTGGATGCTACGGTTGACAGCCCAACACGTTAATAGCTTGGCCCAACTACAATCATTATTACTTTTCAAAACTTTGATCTCTATTGTGGTGTTAACTTCTGGAACATGGTTAACATGGATTTTTTAGTTGCTAGTTTAATATGCTAATATTATTTATAAAACCTAACTGAACCACATAATTGTTTTACGTTTTCAGGTTATTGAAAACATTATGACAGGTATCGTTTTTAAACTTGTCAGAAAACTATAGTTATTCATTTGATTTTTTTTCTTACCTTTTCCTGTAAAAAACAACAACAAAACATTAAATATTCAAGCTTCTGAACTCATGTTTGTTTGTTTGAAGTTAAGCACAAAGCTACACAATGGACTATCTGTTCTCTGCCCACCACGGGTATCGAAACCCGGTTTCTAGCGTTGTAAGTCCGCAGACATACCGCTTTGCCACTGGCGGGCCCTGAACTCATGACCGTCTTTAAAATGGAATAGAAACGTGCTTGTTATAACACAACTATACGTTATGTTAGTAATATAATTCATTTGGCCAATGGATACAGCGCCAAGAATATAGTCGAAACAATAGTTTATGCATATTGTTGAAAGGAAAACTGTAGCCTGCTTGTTAAAAGTATATTGTTAAAAAAACGTAATAAATCTATGTTGTTTCTTCATTTTTTTCACATTCTTGGATTAATAAACCTCTAATATTTGTAATAATTTTAACTACTACATTTAAAAGTGTTGGGATTAATTTATTTCGTCGATCATGACTTGCTTTTCACCTTAAAACGCCATTCGTTTATTATTTTTTGTCTGACGCTAACTACTATATATTTGACTCACAGTGTATCACAGTTTTCCCCATAGTTTGTTGTTAGTTTTAAGTTATTGATTGCCATTATATTATCTTGATCTTTATATATTTTCAAGACGTATTTATTAATCTTCTCAAAATTATAACTTACATTGAATATCAGTTGGCGACGAAAATCAATCAAATATGATTTCCATATTCTTAATTTATTCCGTTTATTTATTTATTTGAGGCGCTGCATCGAGAGGGCGCTGCATTCTGAGTAAAAAACTAACAAAACAAAAAACTATTTTTCAGTCAACCGATAACTTTATTTAATACCTTGCCTATGAAGCAATAAAATATCCAAGTAGCAAAGTTAAAAAGACGAAAGGACAAAAGGAAATATCGTCTTTATCTTAATACTGTCAGAATTTTGTTCTAGTGATCAGAATGCTGGGCTGCTAAATCAAGAGTGCATGGTCTGCGTCCCGTCGCAGTCGTGGCTGTGTTATGAAAGTGAAGATCAAATTCAACTATTCAGTCAGATGGAAGTAGCCCACAAGCTGGCGGTGAGTGCTGTTAGATAGTTGCCTTCTCTATAGTCTATAGGTTATAAAGTAGGGAAGGCTATGCATAGATAGCCCTTGTGTAACTTTGCGCGAATAGTGAAACGAACTCTTTTTAATACATCATGAGCTAGAGATATACACTGAGTGGTCACAAGTAAATAGACACCTAATTTTTCGTCATTTAACTGATTTATGCTAACTAAATTGTGTTCACAGAGCACTATATAAATGAAAATGGTCCGCACACTAATTATCTTGTGCTACCTGCCTAGAACTCAAGGTTCTCTCGAATTGTCAGATTTTGTTAGAGGAAGGATAGTTGGTGAAGCAGATGGTGGAATAAGTCAGCGGCAAATTTCGCAGAATTTGGGAATCCCGCTTTCGACAGTCAACAGAATCATCGTACAGTTCAGGAAACACGACACGAAACAACTGAGCAGCGTATGGGTCGTCCTGGTCCATCGGAGAGGACAAAAAGGGCTGCCAAGTAGAGCATCGAAATAGATCCCAGATTAACGACTGAAGAAGTGGCCAAAGTTGGTGGGATGAGCCCGAAATCTGTTCAACGGATTCTCCACAGATTGGGTTATCGTTTCAGAGCAGCTAGACGGAAGCCCTTATTAAGACCTGCCAACATAGTCAGACGAAAGAAGTGGGCAAGTGATATGATGACCAAGCCTCTGGACTTTTGAAAGACCGTATTGTTCTCAGACGAATCAAGATTCGCTCAATTTTCGGAAAGTGGAAGGATATGGGTCTGGAGAATGCCTCACCAAGAGTTTTTGGCTCAACAGATTGCAGACAACTGTGAAGCATGGTGGTTTCAGCGTGATGGTTTGGGGAGCTGTTTGGATTGGTGGGAGATCGAGCTTAATGGAGTGCGTTGGGAATATAAATTTTGGAAATACCTCTATATA
>NW_013670164.1:78212-88935 GCF_000517525.1 Limulus polyphemus
TTTTGTTCAAAGGAAAAAGTATCTTTGTTCAAAGAGAAATAACGTAAGTGGCACTAAAAAGGAGAACAACAAAATGGTGATAATTACCTCTAGAGTCTTGAGATTACACCCATTGTCACTGACACTGATAAATAGTTCTAAGACTAGGCTTAGGGAGCAGTTCCTGACAAGGCTGTAAAAGAGTTGTTACTACTCTTAAACTTTTCTTTTGGAATCTTACAAAGAACAAGAGCATTCTTATCATTTCAAAGACACGGGGATAAAGATTTATGTCAGTTAAAAAAAATCCCATTACCATATATTAGACGTTACATACATCCACGAAACTTTCTATAAATCGTAGTTTTAACATGCAAAATAATGCGGAAGCTAGTAAAAAAAACAACTCGTAATTGATAAACAGTCAGTAAACGACGAAAAACTTTAAACGTTGGAAAAGCTTTATCACTGATTCAAGTCAGCTCCTGTATTATTTTGTGTTACATATACATGATATTCCAACCGTCAAGATGTGATATATGTAACTCCAGACGTAATTGTATCTGATAATAGACGATTATCGTGGTTGTAAGTGTTCCCTTTTTTCGTTTAGGTTGAACAGATTTGAAGTACAAAATACTTACGCTAGATTAAAAATAATTTACGCCCTCTGTAAAGCTAGCTGAAATTAATTGCAGTTCTCGCAAAACAGAGGTGTTTAATTATTGCACTAACCGCTTGCCTAATATAAAGACTTTAAATTAACTTTTGCAAACCAGAAATTCAAACAAACTATGAAAATATCTAAATTAGCGGTTTCTCAATCTGTGGTTCGCGGGGTAAATAGTGTAACGAAGCGGCAGGACAATGTGGTGCACGAGATTTAACAAAAACTTTTTATGAACTACTAATGTGTACTGAAGATCTTACGTGGACAAAAACAGCTCGTAAAATAGTATAAGTTAGTTATAACAATCACAGTAATTTTCTTTAATCACAACAAAGTAAACATATGTGTGTGTTTATAAACAAACGTATTTCGTTTACGATTGGACGGATTAAGATTGTTTTTCTTATATAAGTACATTTTAATGACCTATTAACGAGCCTATTTCAGGTTAAAAATGCAAAGTTAAGGCATAAATTTCTTTTACTATTTTTTGAATGTTAAAACTAAACGAGCAATAAAAAAATAAGTTATAAACTATATTTTTTTAGAATTCAATTATAAATCAATTTTAAAAACCACATCTCTAATAAGATATCGAAAAACTAAAAAAAATACTAGAATTCTGAAAAAAAATAATGGTATAAATATATAGATAAATAATTCACCCTAATAGTGATATATATATATATATATATATATTACAAATAAATTAAAATTGAATGAGTCACCCAAATCTGAACCTTTCCTTCAACATCATTAACAGGATCTCAATTTGATTTAATTACGATTGATGCCTAATGCACTACAGAATTTAACAAATTCATCTCATTCATTCCGAGTTAATTTAGGATATAACTTGGAAACACGATGAAAGAAATATTTGATCACGAATGTTTTTGGGCAATTTCAAGAAATTATCAAAATTTTCGAGAAAATCGAAAAGAAGGATTTTGTTCATTTGTCTTTGTTCTACCCACCGTGGGTATTGAAACCCGATTTTCAGTATTATAAGATGTCAGACTTATCGCTCAGCCACCAGGGAACATGAAAAATGTGGGTGATAATACTGGGATGGAGGGACTAATTATGAAGGAAATATAATTTTTCAATGAGGATTTAACAGTGAGAGAATGAAATTGGTTTGAATAGAATCAACTCGAAATAATATGTACAGAAACGTAGAAAATCAAACTACGACAGTGATGTCTTTGTACGGCATGAACAAAGAAACATATCAAATATCAGTATCTAAAACATTCAAGCTGATGAATATCAAGTTATTAAGAAGGGGACCATATTTTACTCCCTGTAAAAAAGAGGATAATTTTGAGTTATAAAAAGTTTACATTAAATTGATGTTAAACTTAGACTTAGCATTTTTTTCATCAAATTTCGAAGTTTGAAATTTAATTTTCAAGTTCCTAAAAAAAGACATTATGATTAAGACTAGATTTATGAAATAATTAGAAATAAATCTTTAAATATAATCTTTCTAAATAAGAAGTTTTGTTCACAGGAAAATGAGGAAATTAGAAGATTTAATTATTCAAAAGGAAAAAAAAATGATAGGAATAACATATTCTTATTGATGAATGAAACGGTTTATAATAACGTGGCTTTTCAGAAATTTAGTGGCTCAGAGTTTTATGAAAAAGTTACTTCTAAAAATACTAGTTTTTATATCGAAAAGTTTAGATAAGAAATTAATGATTATATCCATGAATTTTCTGATGTTTAATTAAAAAAGAAAAACGGTATTTAATTAATGTAGGTAAAATCAACTTTTTATGAGTTGCTTTAAATGACTCATATGTGCTGAAGTAAAAGAACTTTAAAGGAAAATAATGAAGATTATTTATGATTTCAATATCCCCCCCAACGAGATTTCTAGAAGTTCTATTTTTGATGATTTAAGAAAATTGAGGAACCTTTTCGAGATTAACTGTTTTAACCATGTCAAGCTTATTTGGAAGAGGTTTTTATATTAGTTTAGTATTATCTAAAATAATTATTTTGATATAGTTTTGTTCTATAATGTGCTGAATCAGATTAATGATTCTATCGAGTTTACTTATAAAATATATACATAACCTTCTCCAAATGTTTTATATAAACCAACTATTTCACAAACACTCTAAATTGAATGTCCTTGTGTATTTAGCACAAAATATTTCATGTTCTGGTGTAAAACTCCTCAAGGAAGACCAGAAGAAATACAATGTTTTTACTTGAATTCTATTATCCCTTGAACATTATGAATCTAAAATGAATCTAATATCTAAGTTTAATAAGTAAGAAAGATAGCTTTGTAATTATTTCTTACGTGACCACTCATTGGCCAAATTTTCATACTACCTTGACTGTACATACTCGACACTCTATATGAACTGAATAATCAGGTGGTATATATATATATATATATATAATGCATACTCAGATGTGGTTACTAGATTGACGTCATGATTAATTAGTATATTATACCTGAGTTTCCCTCCAGTGGCACAGCGGTATGTCTGCAGACTTAAAACACTAGATACCAGGTTTCGATACCTGTGATGGACAGAGCACAGATAGCCCATTGTGTAGCTTTGTGCTTAATTTCAAACGACAACAACAATGCCTGAGTTATTTTGGTGAGATTAAAAAAAAATAGTTAGCCAAAATACGGATCCAAAATTAAGTAATTAATGTACGTCTAACCACAGTAAATTATTTTTTGTACTTCAAAATGGCATTCATGTACTCAATATGATCGATGATTTACTATTCTAAACCATGACTGTATATTGTATTAAGGTGACTAATCTGTTAAAAATTAATGTGTTTTTTTCTGTCAGGAAACGACTGATTAATGTTTCCTGACCATTAAGTAAAGATACATCCCTGAGAATAAAATCGACTATCTTCATGACATCATATGTTAATGACTCTGACGTATACATATAGATATAGCTGAATAAATACCACAGAATACAAAAAGAAAAAAAACGACCCAAATTAATCATATTGTCGCGAAATCGTATAAAGTCGACGAGAAACCGCCGCGTCGCTTGCAACAGCGCTATCTACAGTGAATAAGATAGCAATAAAGTTATAGTCACGTGTGAATAAGATAGCAATAAAGTTATAGTCACGTGTGAATAAGATAGCAATAAAGTTATAGTCACGTGTGAATAAAATAACAATAAAGTTATAGTCACGTGTGAATAAGATAGCAATAAAGTTATAGTCACGTGTGAATAAGATAACAATAAAGTTATAATCACGTGTGAATAAGATAGCAATAAAGTTATAGTCACGTGTGAATAAGATAGCAGTAAAGTTATAGTCACGTGTGAATAAGATAACAATAATGTTATAGTCACGTGTGAATAAGATGACAATAAAGTTATAGTCACGTGTGAATAAGATGACAATAAAGTTATAGTCACGTGTGAATAAGATGACAATAAAGTTATAGTCACGACGGGAAACAAAACTTCCTGTACAACCTCGATGCTCAAACCAACAGAAATAATTTCTCCTCATGTTGTGAGGAGAATGTCCTAGGTCGAACGGTCGCTACTGTTGCAGGATAGGTACATATGTGCCTTCAGAGTTATCTCTATAGCATGATTTACAATAACAGAATAACTAGATGGAAGCAACTTTTCATTATCGTTGTCGACATCAGTAGGTATCCAAATGATTAAACGTGAGAAAAGTACATTTGATTAACTATGCTTATTAATGGGTTGGTTTTTAAATTTGTTCTAAGTGACCAGATGTTATCCCAAGCCGCATCTACGTCTGGCGACTTTTCTTCGAGGATCTTTTGTTTAACCTCTTGCAAGTCACGATATTAAGTCTGTAATTCTTGTATGATGTGGGGGATTAGGGGGAATGAATGATCACTGCTGCTTGGTATGTCACAAATTTTGAGCAAGAACATCTACCTGACTATATCAATGACTAGTGTACCAGACAAGGCAATGCTTTCATGAAAGATGGGGCTCATTCAGCCTGATTCACAGAATGATGACTTGAAGGTAAAAAAATTATCGCTCTTTCACTCTCAAGCTAGTCGTTGGGGATGAACCCTATAAAGCATGCGTGGTCCATCTTTGATCTCTCGTGGCCAGACCAATCATCGATGAGGAAGTCCTGCGAACATGTGTGGTTCATTCATTTGCAGCCAGACCAATCATCGGAGAGAAACTGTATTGAGTGTATTTTGTCCACTTTTAATCCTTTCATGGGAAATGTCGAAACACTAATTCAACTTCTATTTAAGTTCTTGACCATGAGTGGGGGAGGGATACAATCCCATATTTCAGATATTGTAAATACAATGTGTAACCGTATTTCTGCTTTAAATATTGTAGAGGGCACGTCCACTAAATATTAATAGTAGTTTTGTACCTTTTGTTTTATGCTTGTTTATCCAAAAAAAACTGCATTCTTTCAGGAGTAACGTCTATTTATTTACTGGTAGGCTATATTAATATACTTAACTAAACCACAGGTGAGTGGTTTACAATGTTTTTTTTTTACACTTTGAGTTAATGAATATTTTTCAAATTATTATGTTATATTAAGATCGAAATACAACAATGACGTGTTTTGGCACATTCAAAATCTTCATTAAAAGGTTTCAGCCGACTTGTTTCGGTAATACCATTATCATTATCTAGCCCTGATGACGATAACTGTGTTACTGAAACTAGTCAACTGCAAATTTTTAATATAGATTTTATCTTTCATTGTGCCAAAAATGTTTTTGTTTGCCATTCTTAATACAGTAGCACAAGGTGCTTGAAAATAAATTATTGTGGTTTATTTTACATGTAACATACAATGCCGTTAAAATTTTTGAAAGGTTGCAAGTTGATTTGATTCACTAGTTTGTATAAATAGTATTTTATTATTGTTCTCCAAAGCATTTTTGGTTTAATGGTGAGAGTGTCAGACTGTGGAACCGAGGGTCTTGGTTTCGAGATATGATGCTGTAATACCCGCCTTAAACTTTCAGCTTTAGTTGCATTAGGTGAGTAATTCAATTAGTAAGAGTAGCTGTTTCAGGTGGCGTGTTCTGCCAACTCTTTACCTTCTTTATCTGTTTGTAGTTCAAATTTAGACACGACTCTGCATGAATCATAGTCCTGTTTGACCACGTCGTTCAGTTTATTGGTAGCATAAATTATCGTTTAGGTGAGTAGTGTGTTCCAGATGTTTCCTTTAACTGCTTGACACTGTTGAACACATGTGAAAATATGATCTTATTTTACCCTGAGGCTCAGCTGTAATTCTAGCACTGCAATTTGAAGTTCGAGCTGTGCAGTAGAAACGGTGCAGAGAGCTCATTGTGCAGCTTTGTTCTTAAAAATAGAAACAGAACAAAAATTTACCTTACGACAGCCCATTTCTATATTTCATATAGGGTCCTATTTCATACCAAATGCGTTTTCGAAATATTTTGTGATGTATAAACTTAAAAGAAGATTCACTAATCCATTACAATGTCGGTTTAGCATAAACACTTGGCCCAGAAAAACCATTGAATTGTTTCATTCTACTTACTTTTGTCTCCATATCAGATGATATTCACTCTACTCGATGGGATATTGCACATTTGCAGTACAACTGTGTCGAAAGGCATAACAACTGCAACGTCATTCGCTGGCCGATTAGATGATGTCCGTATGCTACAGCTTACGAATGCTAGGAGAGAATTACCAGTCACTTGGTGACACTATCGTAAAGAACGAATGCAAGATTTCTGCTAAATTGGTATCTATGTATATTCTCTTTAAGTTCTATCTAGTTTTTACGTGAATAATTCAACAAAGATCCATCTCAAGGGAAGAAAGATGCTGATTAATTCACAGGTCCTGTAGTAAGGCTTTGCTTGTTTGCTGTTATAAAAAGCTACACAATGGGCTATCTGTGCAGTGTTGCCCAGGTTGTAGCAAGTATGCACACTGTTCTTATTGTCTTTAGTAAAGATGGTTTTCATCTTTCTTCAAACGGGTGCAATATGTTTATTTCTCGCGCAACTGAAAACTCAGTCTAGTTTCAAAATTCAGATTACTATAAAATTTTCCTGTTCGATTCTCCTGTTATTCAGCGGTCCTATCCATTACTCACGAGGAAATCAGGCGCATCTAAAAATACCACAACTATACTCTGTGCATATAACGAGCCCAGAGCAGCGCTTTGTCCAAAATACAGTCGCATATAACTTTTGCCGAATGTTATTTCCTCTGTCCGATTTAAGAGACCCGATTTCATGCTGCTAGGACTAGTTTTATGACGTTGAGAATGATTCAGCAGAAAAGTATTTGTATATTAATCCCTGAACAATGATGACTGAACTTAAATTTCAAAGGAAATATTACAAGTATTGAAGCTCAAAGTAAATTTTAAACTATACAACACGTCTCCGAAACAATTTTTGCACTCTATGTCTAAGAGAAAAAACTGATTTGTAAGAGATGATAATGTTATAAAGTATTGTTTTATTAGAATTGCCAATTTCAATACTGATGTTTGGAACAATATTATTTATTGTTGCCAGTTCTAATAATGGTGTTACAAGCAACCAGATTTGTCAAAGCTCAAATTATCGACTTGTTTCTGTAGTTGTTCTCTACCAGTGAGGCCCATATTTGGCATCATACTGAGTTATTTGTTTTTGTCTGTTAAATCAATCTTTGTAAAGAACTGGGAAAATATTGTTAATTTTCTTTGTAGAATACATTATTGATGATATTTTTATTCTTTTGTGTAACTCATATACTAGTAGGGACCTTGTAGTCAACAAAGTCATGGATCCACAAGCAGACTGGTTCATAAATTGTCAAAAAAAAAAGGTATTTAAAAAGCCAATGTGGGCCGACCTCATCGATAATTCTAGAGTTAATATGCAGGCCTGACAGTTAACCTGTATGTTACCTCATCAAAGAGTTTGGCCCGGCATGGCCAGGTGGTTAGGGCACTCGACTTGCAATCTGCGGGTCGCGGGTTCAAATCCCCGTCCCACCAAACACGCTCGCCCTTTCAGCCGTGGGGGCGTTATAATGTGACGGTCAATCCCACTATTCGTTGGTAAAAGAGTAGTCCAAGAGTTGGCGGTGGATGGTGATGACTAGTTGCCTTCCCTCTAGTCTTACACTGCTAAAGTAGGGACCGCTAGCGCAGATAGCCCTCGTGTAGCTTTGCGCGAAATTCAAACAAACAATTGATGAGTTTAACAACGGTTCGTATAGCGCCACCTGTTGATTTTTTAACAACAGTTAGGTGAGTCATTGGGTGAGGAAACGATGAATAAATCCACACGCATTACTTGTTTACTTGTGTTATGAAGTCAGTAACGATTATTTTGTTATAGCACATGATTCTCAGCATAGTTTCAAGTCGTAAGTAAACGTAACACCTTCAGTCGTGTAAACTCCATTTAGTCAGATTTATTTACTTTTTTTTTACGTTAGACCACAATTTTCCTTAAGCATCTCAATTGAAAAGAATCACCATTTTTTTCTCTCTGCTTTTTTTTACGTTAGAGTGTTCTCAACCTTTTTTGCTCGTGGTTCCCTTTGGAGTTTGATATATCTCTGTGGCCTCACCCTTCGTAGACGTTGTTACTTAGGAAAAAAGTTACTTTATTTTCACACTGTTGATTTATAATATACTTATAATATTATTTTGACAATATTGTATTGTTTTTAAATATTTTGTTTATAACATACTGTTTACTTATGCTTTTAATCATTGACATTTTATTCGGTGTGATCCTTGGGCCTGATGAACACTTGAAAGTTTTTGAATGTCTGGAATCTGGTTTTAGTCGGGTGACTTATTTGCCATCAAAAATACGTAACCGCTTTGATGTTGTGAAGAGAGGTGATCTTCGCTTATCACTGACCACACTGCAACAACCAGATAAGATATGAAAAATGAGATAAAATACAACTTTTCCTTCTCCCAGCACTGTGGAAACTTATTAGCTATTTCACTACTTATCCAGAAATAATGGTTGTCACGTTTGAATCTAACCTGGGCTGTTATATCACTCTGCTGCTCTTGAGAATCAGTCGAAAACATTCACAGATACCAGACAAACATTTTGATTGTTACTCCAGTACTAGTCGCGTCTGGTAACTTGACTTCTGAGCTGTGGGGGATACGGGGAGAAAGGAACCTTTGATTACATGCGAAATAATTTATTCAGGCAGAGAAGTTTTGGTGGCCCAATCAGAATTTACTGTGGTCTCCTAATTTTCCGTCATTCACGTGTAGCCCCTTAGAAACATGGCGTGGCCCCCTGGGGGGGGGGGCATATGACCCACGTTGAGAACCGCTACGTTAGACCACACTTTTCGTTAAGCATCTCAATTGAAAAGAATCTTAACATTTTCTCTCTGCTATATATTATATTCGATAATTACGCTAATTATTGCCAATTATATTTATACCATCATTATTTTTGTTAGATATGTATAAACCAATTCTACTTTGCGTTAGCAACGATACTTACAATTAGATTTAAAGTAGATGTTTGTAAATTTATCTTTTAATCTATTTTCACTGCTAATGTTTTGTAATTTACAATCAATATTGACGAGCTCATTTCTTAGCGTAATGATAATAATTTGTATAAGATAATTACAATTTGCATACAGTGTTTTTTTTACTTTTGATTTGTATAAAAATTGCCTGAAGTAAGCCATATATACTTTATACAAAAGTAGTCTCATTAATATCAAAATATAGAAACTAAGTGATTTTTATCAATATCAAAATACAGAAACTAAGTGATTTTTTTATTAATATCAAAATATAGAAACTAAGTGATTTTTATTAATATCAAAATATAGAAACTAAGTGATTTTTTTATTAATATCAAAATATAGAAACTAAGTGATTTTTATTAATATCAAAATATAGAAACTAAGTGATTTTTTAATATATAAAACTCTAAAATAAATATAAAAAATATATTAATGTAATTTGTTGAAACGATAAAACATTAAATATAAAGACTCTTGCTTATCATATGGAACTAAGACGATTATTTATTTGTATTCCTTCTATTGCAGTAATTTTTTGAATAGGTGCAAATCCGTTAGCAAATTGATCAAAATTATATATTTTAAGTGTAGTCATTTAGAAATGACTAAAGTTTACCGTCTTTTTATAATGTTTGGTAATGAAATATTCTTGCTTTGATTGATGTTTTCAACCGAAGATAATTGTCATATAATAAGAATATTATTTATTTGTCTCTGTTGTTGTCATTGTGTCAGGTATGGATCAAAGGGTTAGAGGACACGTTCTACATCGTTTAGCCATAGGTGCGTTGTAAAAGTAAAAGCCAATCGTATCATTCGATTTAGAGAGCTTGACAAAGCCCTTGTGGCGAAGAGTGCTGCCTATTGGCTGCCTTGTGAGTGCTGGCTATTGGCTACCTTGTGAGTGCTGCATATTAGCTGCCTTGTGAGTGCTGCCTATTGGCTACTTTGTGACTTCTGCCTATTGGCTACCTTGTGAGTGCTGCATATTAGCTGCCTTGTGAGTGCTGCCTATTGGCTACTTTGTGACTGCTGCCTATTGGCTGCCTTGTGAGTGCTGCATATTAGCAGCCTTGTGAGTGCTGCCTATTGGCTGCCTTGTGAGTGCTACCTATTGGCTGTCTTGTGAGTGCTGCCTATTGGCTGCCTTGTCTCTGGTCGGTAGTTCAGAATTAGAAACGGTCTGGCGATCTAGTCTATAGAATAAACACAAACAAATGTTTTGAAATATGATGACAGATTCTCGAGATCTGTGACAGAGCGAACAGCATAAGGAGGACCAAGTAAGGAAGCCACGGTCAAGTAGGTTTAACTTGTTAAAACTTGCTATCAAAAAGTCTTTCTCAAGACTACCAAGTAAAACCGTTCTTAACTTTCTTAAAATAGATATAGGAATAAGTTTAGGCTAGATGGTTAAAATTCAAAATTCAAATAGTTTAAGTTTTGTGATCAGCTTTATAGGTAAGCCATAAAACTCAATAATACTTAGAAATAATTTTGAAACAGCTAAATATTAGAAATCAGC
>NW_013670165.1:0-8607 GCF_000517525.1 Limulus polyphemus
GGTGGTGTCTATTTACTGTGACCACGCTGTGTAGATCTTATTACTAAAGCAAAGCGTTTTTCAATGTGTCTCAAAATGCGACTACGTCATCAATAAAACGTTTATTAAATAATATACAATAATTAAACTTACACTTTCACTAGTTTGACTTTATGCTATAACTTGACAAAATATATAATTTTACACATGATACTTTATAGATTTATCTTACACGAGTTATTTAAAGGCGGACACTATACTTCCACATGTGATCAATGTATATATTTAATTATGTTAAAACCCTCATATTTTAACATCTCTACTAATACAGTTTCTTACAACTAAAATTAAAAAATTAATAACTTACAGTTTATCCATACAATTTCTATAGATTGATTGATTGTTTGGAATTAAGCACAAAGCTGCACAATTGGCTATCTGTGCTCTGCCCACCACGGGTATCGAAACCCGGTTTCTAGCGTTGTTAGTCCGTAGACATACCGCTGTGCCACTGGGGGGTAATTTCTATAGGAGATTAAAATTGCATAAAACTTTGAGACTGTCACACCTCCAAATTTCTTTGTGTATACAAATCTTGTGGAAATATGGAATACATTTCTAAGCTGTTCATACCTTCTTTCAGACAGTGTTCTGTAGGACACTTACTGTTTCGCTTCACAAGTAAAACATGCTTATTATTTGAATGAGACAGTTATTATGACCAATACTTTACTTTTATTGTCTTACAACTAAATATAAGGGCCTGGCATGGCCAGATGGTTAGGGTGCGTGACTTGCGAGTTCGAATCCCCACCCCATCAAACATGATCGCCCTTTCAGCTGTGGGGTCGTTATAACGTTATGGTCAATCCTACAATTCGTTGGAGTAATTTTTTGTTTGTAAGTAAGCACAAATCTACACAATGGGCTATTTGTGCTCTGCCCACCACGGGTATCGAAACCCGGTTTCTAGCGTTGTAAGCCCTCAGATATACCGATGTGCCACTGGGAATCATTAATATTAAAATTTGAATTATAATCTACGGTTTAATACCAAAGTTATTGACATAAATTCATTAAATAGTAGTTCAATAAAATTTTGAATGCGAGACAACAAACGAGATGACACGGCCTTTCGCCGTGACCCATCTCAAAAAGGTTAAAAGGATGAATAAGAGTAGGAGAAAATGGGAGATTCTCAAGCAGGAAGGAGAGATTTGAGGGAAGTAGAAAAAGATAATCATCAAGAAAGCATTCATAGGGTCATGCATAAAAATGCTGGACGGCCTGGTTGCCTATATTCGTGGATGCAAGATTAGACCTCAGTGACTTTGAAAGAGGGGTGATTGTTGGGACGTGTTTGAGGGAGTTTCAGTGACCAAGACAGCTCAACTTGCTGATGTCTCATGAGCAACAGTATCTAAGGTGACGTCAGCATGGAACTCCGAGGGAAAGACATTATCAGAATAGGACAACAGGGGCAGAAGCGATACCCCAGGATCGTGATGTCCGTACATTAATTCGAATTACAAGGCAAAACAAACGAGGAACCACAGATCAATCGACCACAAATTTTAACCTGGAGCGTAAGTAGCCAATTTAATCAAAAACGGTCCACCAAAAACTCCACAGAAAGGGATACCATAGTCAGGTTGCAAACAACTTATCACTCCTGGCAATGCACGGTTGTACGTCCAGTGGTGCAAAGAGCACAGGCTATGGACAACTAAGCAGTGGAGAAATGTGTTATGGTTAGATGAATCATCCTTTACCATGTTCTCAATAAATGGACGAGTGCACGTGTGGCACTAACCTAAATAACTCTACAGCCATGAGTCTTTGGTTCCACCAGTGAAAGGTTCTGGTGGTTCCATAATGGTGTGGGGCGCATTTTCCTGGCATGGTTTGAGTGCACTCATTGCCTAAGAAGGCAAGGGCAATACCAATCATTATTTAATGGTACTGAGTGATCATCTTTACTCCATGTTACAGCATTTCTGTCCTGCAGATAGGGGTATCTTTAAAGATGATAATGCTTCCGTCCATAGAGCATGAGTAGTTGCCCAGTGTCATGGCCTTCTCGGTCACCAGATCTGAACCCAATCGAGTATGTATGAAATATTCTGGAATGATGCCTGAGACAGTGTGTTCCACTTCCTTCAACTAGGCGTAAGTTGATTGACTTTCTCGTGGAGGAGTTGTGTTACATTCCTCCTGCAGAATTCCACACACTGGTAGACTCAATGCGATGGCGTATACAGGCCATACTGGACACACGAGGTGGATCAACACCCTATTAAGTGACTTTACATTGGTGTTTCCTTTTTTGGCCACTACCTGTATAAATAGCTATCAATCGGCATACAATAACTTTGAATTCAGCATTCATTCGATTACTATATGTTACAATTCAGTTAGTGATAACCATGGACAACTCAACTGATGTAAGTATGATTTTTGAATGTATTTCTGAACTAAATGAAATAAGTACTGTTACAGATGTTCGATATTGTCCCACTATCGATCAACAGCGAGGATCGAAATGAATTAGAGAGAAATGCATATTAGCAATTAGGCGGAATTTACTTCCTTCCATGGCTTCTAACTGTTGAAGAAACTGAAGCTCTAATACTGTAAGTTGTTTTCATATCGCTTATATTGATTAATACGAATTTCAGTACAAACTGATCTAATTTACTTCTTTCTTTTACAGACACTCAGCAATTTTAGATAAACAAAATTCCCGAGGTGTCAAGCGATCATCTAGCGTGAAGGAGAGGTAAGTTTTCAAAACTTATATATAATACACATATCTGAAATTATTTTCTTTTACAAATTATATTTATTAATGCATTTTTTCTGACTTTTACAGGTATCTGCTAAATGTCCCCACATGGAAGACAGATATTTTATCATCAAAAAGTCTGCAAGTAAAAGAGTTAAAAAGTATAACACAACATCTACTACATACCATATATCATTTAATCATAAAACACACGGACTCATAAATATTATGGACATGCTCAATAAGAACATTCAAACATACTGGACGGTACAACGAAACACCTATGCTTACAGAATAAGGATCTTTTTCTCACCTCAGATGGTTTTAATTACCATCTAAAAAGTAAATCAAAGTAAAAAAGACATCCAATTAGATAATTTTTTTCAAAATTAATACATTGGGATTACAAGTAGACAGCGCCAAACATAAATTATCAAACATTAGTCTTGATCGACTTAAAAAACAATCAATTATTGCTATAAATACTGATGACCTTTGCTGTCCTAAGGCTATATTACTAGCCTTAGCATTGCTCAGAAACTGTTTGGTTTGTGTTGAATTTTGAGCAAAGCTACACGAGGACTATCTGCTCTAGCTGTCCCTAAGTTAGCAGTGTAAGACTAGAGGGAAAGCAGTTAGTCATCACCACCCACCGCCAACTCTTGGAGTACTTTTTTACCAACGAATAGTGTGATTGACCGTACATTATAATGCCCCCACGGCTGAAAGGGCGAGCATGTTTGTTGTGACGGGGATTCGAACTCGCGCCCCTCAGATTGCAAGTCGAGCGCCCTAACCACCTGGCCATGTCGGGCCGCGCTCAGAAATGACCCAAAATATAATAGTATTAGAAATCAACAATGACCACTATTGACACGCATGACTAAAGACTTGCATGCTTCGTCTAATGTTCCAGAAGGACCATGCAATATAGAAGACATTTCTAAATCTGAGCGTCACCTAATGTTCAAATGCATGTATCTTCAGAAAATTTAAACTGTATAAAATATATATAGGTCCTTCACAAAATCTACCTATGGTACTATGATCATCAAGTCAACGCTATAACGTCAGTGAAAGATTTCATCGGGTTAAATCATTACTGTTTAGAATGTGATAAGGCATTTGAGCATTTAAATGAACATCTTTGTTCTGAATATTGTAATCTTTGCTATAGTAATGAATGCTCGAAAGGTCAACCCATAGTTTGTACTGATTGTAACAGATTTTGTAATTCTGCAGAATGTTACAACAACAGACATAAATCAAAAAATGGTAAACGGAAGATATCTTCATGTGATAATTTTTACCAGTCATTATTAACAGAAAGAAATGTAATCCTGAATTTCGACGATATGGTGAAACAATATAAGTAGAATGTAAATCGTATGTCTTAAATAACCATTTATGTTTTCTTCAAGATAAAGATGTCAAAGTTTCGTCAAATAACTTCTTTTTTTATTTTGAGACAAATCAGGAAACCGGAATTCACGAGGTAAACTGTTGTGTGGTCTATGATTTTAACAGTAAGGAAACAGTTTTCAAAGGATATAATTCATGTGACGAATTTTGTCAATTCTATTTTTTGAAAGATCATGAGAATTATACAGCTATAGCGCATAATATGGAAGGTTTTTGACAGGCACTTTATCTTGAATTAGCTTATTTGTCAAGAGATAAAACCCGACATTATCGTAAATTGTGGAAAAATTATCGTTATGATTGTCAAAAGTTTGTTTGTTTGTTTTTAAGTTAAGCACAAAGCTACACAATGGGCTACCCGTGCACTGTCCACCACGGGAATCGAAACCCGATTTCTAGCATTGTAAATCTGCAGACATACCGCTGTGCTGCTGGGGGGCCCATCAAAAGTCTCACAATAAGAATAATTGACAGTTAAAATTTTATTTCTATGTCTTTATCATTGTTTCCAAAAACATTTGGATTAGAAAAACTGCAGAAAGAATATTTCTCTCATTTTTTTAATATGAAGTCAAATCAATAATATCGAGGACCTATACCAGATGCCAGTTTTTACCATGTCAGCACCCAAAAGACAAACGTTCCTGACAAAAGTGACGAGAGGAAAAATATATCTTTGACTTCCAAGAAGAGATATACAGGTAAAAAAATAAATAAAAAAATAACACAATCAATGTTGATTCATCTGAATTTTTGTTGTTCTCTTGAAAATTTTGTTGAAAGTTATATTAATCATTCTTTATTTTTATCTTTAGATACTGCTGATCAGACGTGGATATACTTCGATGGTGCTGTCTTCAATTCAGAGAAGAGTTTCTTGCAACCTGCGGTGTTGATCCCTTAAGATACACGACCTTTGCTTCTGTATTTGTGGCTGTATACAGAAGCAAAATTATACCACCACGATTGATAGCACTTATACCTAATCATGGATACTTTACGACCAACAACTACAGCCAAGTAAGTATCCAATGGTTAGATTATGTACAAAAATCTGCTGGGGTAAAGATCCAACATGCACTTAATGGTGGTGAGAAACAAATCCTGAATTATAAAGTAGACGGTTTCTGTATGGAACAAAACACGATCTATGAGCTTTTACAGGTGCTACTACCATGGTTAGAATAAATGTTATTACTCTGACATAAATAATGTAGTTCTAAATAGACCCATGTGGTATATTAGAAATCATCGTAACAATATGGAAGCATGAGTTTCAGAAAATGAAGTGTGATGATACAGATTAAACGAATTCCCTTAGGGACCATACAGTAGTTTCCCACCTGAAAGTTCAAGACACCTATGGAGGAAGAGTCAATGCGACAAGACTTTTATATGATATGAAAGAAGGAGAAAAGATCAAGTATGTGGATTTTACATCATTATATTGGACAAACAGATATTGTGAGTATCCAGTTGGACATCTTACAGTAATAACAAGTTTCTCTAATTTAGGTAGACATTTTGGTTTTATAAAATGTAAAATTATTGCCCGAGGAAACTCTATCATCCCATTTTACCATTTAGATGTAATGGTAAATTAACCTTTTCATTATGTTGATCATATGTGAAATCTCTTTCACCACCACCGTGTATCCACACTGATGACAAGAGATCTTTCATCATTACCTGGGCCACAGAAGAAGTAAAGAAAGCAGATGAGTGTGGATACCAGGTAATAAGAATATATGAAATTTATAATTTTTATGTCAAATCTAGAGATCTTTTTAAGAACTACATTGATATGTTTCTTAAATTAAAGCAAGAAAGTTCTGGTTGGCCCTTTCACTGCATGACATCAGATTACGCTGATTAATGAAGAAGTAATAGCTCTTCATTGTAAACACAAATATGAATATCTGCCACAGAAAGAGCAAATCAACATCTTTCTGGTGACTTTCACAACAGCACATGCTCGTCTGAAGTTATATCATACACTAGAGAAGTTAGGTTCCCCTGTTTTGTATTATGATATAGACAGTAAGATGGTTATCCATCTCAAATTCTAATGATAAATAAATGAAATGGGACTCACCTTATATAGATCATGTTTGAGTGTATTTGTGATCTTCCCCCAAGGCCCTGTATATGCCTTCTTTTCAGTACATAGACCATGGTGAGAAGTTAGTTCCATTAGATGAAAAAATCAGCACCCATATGGAAGAGTGTGTTAAAGTCTGGAATGATGTGTCATTTGGTGTAAACCAGATGATAACACTTTTTTTCTTCCTTGTTGTAAATGGTCTGAGTCTTTGAATCTGTACTAATCTTCTTATGATTAGTCACAGTTAAGGGAGGCTGAAATGGACTGAATATATCTGCTATCATACACTTCATTGATGAGAAGTTCAGTACTTTACCCTCTAATTTTACAGCATGACTTTCTGTTGTTGTGTAAGTACCCATATTTTTTGGATCACCACTGACTGATGATGTCATATAGTGTCTATCTAGCTCATCTGTAAACTCGCCAGGATAATACCCTGGAGGTGGATCACTAGATCCATCTAAAATGTATACAGACAACACCATTTTATGTGTTTAGTGTCAGTTCAACAGGAAGTGGTAAATCACAGTTGGTAAGCAAAGTTTTAACTTACCATTTATCCTATTCCTGAAAGCGTTGTGTGGTTTTATGGTAAATTTCAACCACTGTATACAAAATTCATGCAAAATATTCCCAACATTGAATTTGTTGAAGGTTTACCTAAAAGTTTTCATGATTATTTATGGTCTGATATTCCAAATCTTTGTATCATTAATCATGTTATGGATGAAAGTGGAGAAAATAAATGAGTGTCTCAACTTTGTACACGTGTAAGTCACCACTTGAATTTATCAGTGTTTTATATTGTACAAGAATCTATTTCATCGGGGTAGATAAATGCGTAATATTAGTTTAAGTTCTCAATATGTTATTTTGTTCAAGAATGTCAGAGACAAATCTCAGTTAAATGTTTCCATCACATATCAAATATTTTGAAGAAGCTTATCAAAATGTAATGAGACAACCATATGGTTACTTACTCGTCGATTTGAAACTATAAATGCATGAACAGATCTGTCTGAGGACTGGACTTTTTCCTGGAGATAAATTTATATTGTACATACCAAAGTAAGATAAAACTTTTGTTTAACTAAATATATACTCATTTATTATCATGATTGCTGCAATGATAGAACTAGAAGGATTTTATCTGAAGGATGGACCATATGTAATTAAAGAACTTGCATTCAAATGTTTAGTTACTGGGTATATGCGTGTTTTTATTTAAACTACCGTTTTCGACTGAATATCTTTCAAATGCTGATCGTAATTGCGTAAAGCAGCACGTTCATCTGTTTCCATGAAAATCTAGTAATGACAACTATCCCTACTTGTGGAGTGGGGCTAGACTGTTGAGAGAGAACTTTACGACCATTTATTCAAAGGGGAGAGAGAAAGCCGAGATATTGAGAAGGTTGTTGAAAATTTCTTGTTACAATCAGGAATTGTTTGGATGCCACAAGGTTAATCAACTTCCAGAATTGAGTCTATCATATCCATTTCATATTAACAATTGTTATCACTGTAGTGTGAAAAAAGTAGATGTTATATCTAAATGGATGTATAAATAAACAGTTTTATATGTTGTACTTACAATCTTTTTCATTTATTCATCATGCTTAGAAGTAAACAACATCAAGAGTTGCTTCATGCATTACCTAAAGCTACTAGTAAACAGATTAAAGGAATAAGTTCCAGAGATGAGATGAATATCTTGAATATTTGTGAATGTGCTTTAAATACTTTAAAGGGTAACATTCCCATAACGAACATACACAAGCAGAAAATTATATAATGCAAGTCATTATTGAGAGAGCTGGCTGTCAAGAAAACATCAAACACAAAAGAAACTTGCTAATACAGAAAGGATGGTTTTACTATTACACTTAGCACCAATACCCTTATTATTTGCTGATTTGGCGGGACAGGCTATTGGTAAAACTGCTGGAATCTCAAAATATGGCAAAACGAATGGTTCTCATTCCTGAAGAACTGATACATTGTTTTTAACAATCCAAAGTTTATGAAAGGCCAATACATAAAGTATTAAACTCTATGGATAACTATGTGAGATCAGTCATACAAAATGATATGTTACCCATTACCCATAGACGATAAAGCAAAGATGATAAACCAACTGCAACAACGTTATCAGACCTTTCACAAGCCATGGAACCTGTTAAAATTAAAATGGAATCACCAACTCATGAAAATTTATAGCTCGTCGACAACATTCCTCAAAAATATACAAAGAAATCTGAAATTTTATTAAAATTGATACGTTACAGTGGGGATATAACATGGAATGATCATG
>NW_013670165.1:9504-17284 GCF_000517525.1 Limulus polyphemus
CCTCGTGTAGCTTTGCGCGAAATTCAAAACAAACAGATGGAAATATATGAAACATGATATAGGGGTTAAATAACCTAAAGATACTGATCTAAATTGGACCATTTTAATAAAGTATTATTGTATTATTCATTCATTTATGTCTTGACTGTCGTCATGAGCAGTTGTCAGCCTTTAAAGCTTAGTAATATATTGAGTAGTCTAAGAATTGATATTGTCTGTTGTAAAAGTCAAATTATTACTACTGTTAGAGACAGAAAATAAAGCACCAGGGAAATCCATAACTCTAAATAAGGTTAAAGACTGGTTAAGTCGACAAGATACATACATTCTGCATAAACCAGTAAAATATAAGTTTTAGAGAAACTGAGTTATTTTTTCAGTGATCAGTGAATAATTGCAGGTTGATTTGGTGGATCTATCTAACCTAAGTCAACATAACAACCAGTTTAAGTTTTTAGTTATATGTGTTGATGTGATTCCTAAATATGCATAGGCTGTTCCACTCAAGGATAAGAAAGGTGCAACAATATAAGATCTTCCAAACAAACTTTAAACAGGGTCGAAAACCTTGTAAACTTGAAAACAACGCTGAGACAAAGCTTACTAGTCATCTGTTTCAACAATATCTCAAGGATCAAGACATTCACTTCTTTACTACAAATAATGAAACAAAGTCGTCTATAATAGAAAGATTTAATCACACTCTTAAAACTAGAATGTGGTGCTACTTTACTTATCGTGGAACTTATAAATATATCACTGTATTGAAACATCTGGTCAGTGCCTATAATCAATTGTATCATCACAGCATTAAAATGAGATCAATAGATGTTAATCACTCTAATCAGTCTGTGGTGTGGAAAACACTTTACAAACCACCTATTAAAGTAAAATTTCTCTTAAAAATAGGCGATCAAATATTTAAAGTGAAGCATCAATTTAAGGAAGGTTATTTGTCTGGATGGACAGATGAAATATTTACGATTTACCAGAGAATACAAAAAAATCCACCATTGTATAAACTGCAGGACTATCTCGGAGAAAAATTAACGAATCTGAACTACAAAGAGTTATAAAGTCGCTCGATGACGTCTACACTGTAGAAGAAACATTACGTAAACGAGGAAGAGGCAAAAACAAACAATACTTTGTAAAATGGAAAGGATATCCTGATAAATTTAAGAGCTGGGTTCCTCAAACAGAGCTGAATCACCTGTCATTATAAAATGACATGTTTTACTCTATTTCTCGTTATTCAACATGGATCAGTCGTGTGGGATTACCTAGTAACAATTCTATGAATTATTTTGTTAATAATACTCTGACAAACTATATCCCTCATATTCTGAGATCTATCAACCTTGAAGGGTCGTGGGAAGTGGCCTTGGTCGAATTACAGTATCCACTGGCATAACGTGCTGGATGGTACAGGATGGATATCATACTTTTCAGGCTCTCACTCTGCTACTATAATATATGTTTATAATGATGCATTTAATGGATCTTGGAAGAAAAATCCATACAATTTCAAACATTACAGTATCAATTTCATGGCAATCAATGTCGATGGAAAACAAATTCCTGCTCGACATTTACAACCATATTTTGATGCTGATCTGTATGCACGAAGGTATGAAATATTATTTAGTGGAACAGTAAAACAATTTCAAGATCAAGGAATTGATGTAGGATATGATGAATACTCAGGAGGATAAACACTCTTTGACTTTGATCTTACACCCAATCTATCTGCTGGAGATTTTCACTTTAACTTGGTGAAACAGGGAAATTTACGAATTGAAATACGTTTTGGTAGTGCCTTACCAAACACTACAAATGTTCTAGTACATGCAGAATTTCGGTAAATTTTAGAAATTGATCAGTCTATAAACATCATGTCTGATATCTAAAACGCTATGAACGCATTAGAAATTTTTTCGATACTCTCGCAAGATTTGTGTACGCGAAAAATGTTTGGAGGTGTGTTTGCCAGTGATCAACTACCTGATCCTACAGAAAAGACAATTATACATCGTCAACCTGGATCCGAGTCAGAAAGCTGGTAGCCACTTGGTCTGAACTTACTTTGGCCAATATGAAAAAGGATAATATTTGATCCATTGGGACTACCTCCACATCATCTCAACATTAAGAAAATTCACCAAGAAGGACTGTTGAACGTGGACTTACAACCAAAAAGTACTGCAAGGGCCATATTCATCTGTGTGTGTGGACAATATTGTATATATTATGCTTATTATCGTTATCAACATGTGTCGAAACAAAAAACTCATACTTAAATTTGGATCTCACAAAGATAATAATGATATATTTGTTCATGATTTTGTTGTAAAGTGTTTTCATGTAAATACTTCCTTAATAGACGTGTCTTTTTCTGTAGATCAGATTACAAAATCTTTATTGTGAGAAAATTAATAAATTGTTAAAAAGAAAAATTGTGTACAGATTTTTTTATCATAATCATGTTACCGAAAATCTTTAATCACTTGATTTATAATTAAAGAGTCGAACAGTATGTTTTAATCATTGTATGATATTCTCCGTTTTTCAGGACGATCTAAATGTTCAGGAAATTTAATTAACTAATGATTTAGTGATTTAAACCGACTGTATTAATTATAGTAATGTTTATCAAATGTGGTGGCCTCTCTTCGTGGAACAATAACGCCATGGCAACCTAACAACGTACCCTCTAGTGACACGTTGAGGAACTACGACGCCATCTTCTTTTCATAAATTCGTAAAATTTGAATGGGACAAGAAGAAGCATATTAGCCCATCAAGGATGTCATTTCCAGCTCCCAACTATAACCACCCCTTACTACTGATGAATTCGTCCAATCTTTTCTTCAACTATGTTAATTTTTCTGCCTACACCACCCTTGAATACAGCTCATAAACTGCAGATGACTTCTCTGCTGCCAAAATTTGAACTTGTGACCCCTTGTCCTATTGTTTTCACTACTAAACACAAACAGTTTGATAGATATATATTATCTATACCCTTAATAATCTTAAACACCTCAATCAAATCCCCTCTGACCCTCCTCCTCTCCAGAGAAAACAAGTTTAGAGATTTTAGTCTCTCCTTATAGGACAATTTCACCATCCCAGGTATCATCTTAGTGACTTTTTTCTGAACCTTCTCTGACAATTCAATGTCCTTCTAAAGGAAGGGAGCCAAAAACTGTACACAGTACTCTAAATGAGGCTTTACAAGTGATCTATATAGTGAAACAATAATATCCCTTGTCTTGTATTTAAGGTTTCTACAGATACTACCCAAAATCTTATTAGTCCATTGCTAGTTGCAATACACTGTTTAGATGACTTAAGTGATTTTTCGATCACAATACCAAAATATTTTTCTTCAACCATAATATTTAATGTATTCTCATTTAAATTGTAACAATAATTTGAACTGTGAAAACCTACTTGATCATTTTACATTTTGGATAGTTAAACATCATCTGCTATTGGACAAATACTTCAAATGATCTAATTCTCTCTGTAATTCTGCAGCATCTTTGATATAGTTAGCCACCCCAAAAATCTTAATGTCATCTGCAAACTTCAATATTTTGTTAGTCATTCCAAAGTCAATATCATTAATACAAATCATAAACAGCAGAGGACCTACCACAGAGTCCTGAGGCACACCACTTGTAACTTTGTGATCCAGTCATATCTAACTCCATTTATTACTACTCTCTGCTTTCTACTCTCCAGCCAATTTTCTATCCAATATAATAACATTTCCCTCACACCCATATATTTCATTTTTGTAACAAGTCTTTTGTAAGGCACCTTATTAAATGCTTTCTGAAAATCAAGGTAAACCAAATCCACAGTATTTCCTTCATCAACTTTTGCAGTACCATCCTCAAAGAATGTCAGAAGATTTGTCAAACACGACTTTCCCTTAGTGAAACTATGCTGGTTCTTTGACACTATATCAATCTGCTTTATGCAATAAATCTTTAATCACAATTTCCAAAACCTTTCCAACTACTGATATAAGACTAACTGGCCTATAATTGCTTGAACAAGGTTTATCAACTTCTTTAAATATTGGACTAACATTAACCAACTTCTAATCTTCAAATACTCTTCCACTATTATGACCTATAAAAATAAATAAAATCTTTAAGTTCGTTTAAAACTCTAGCATAAAGGTTGTCTGGTCCAGGGAACTTATTAATTTTTAGGTTTCCCAACTTTTACATCAGTATTTTCCCCATACATTAAGTGCTCCTGTTGAGGCATAAAACTTGTATATTCTTTCGTAAAAACTGAAGAGAACATATAATTTATTAAGTTTGCCACATCATGATCTTTCAAGATCAACTCCCCACTATCATATTTAAGAGGTCCAATCCCCATCCCAATATTTTCCTCAACTAAAGAATTTCTTTTTTTATACTTAATTCTCTTAGCCAACCCTCTTTCGTATACAGTTTTATTCCCTTTTAACTTCCTTTTTAACCAGCTCTATTGAGATACTATAGTCCTCCAAGTCCTTACTATTTCCAGTAAGATTAAATTTCTTGAATTTATTATTATGTTTATCCCTAATATGATCTCTTAAACCTTTACTAAACCATAGTGTCTTGACTAATTATTCTCATCCCGACTCTCCTCCTGGTTCTTTCCCATGCAACCGACCACGTTGTGTGACTTGTCATCACATTGACAATTCAATTTCAATGACATTTCCCCCAAATCGCTTTTACAGTACAAATACTTTTCCATTTTAAACATAATCCTATATATACGGCATTGTTTGCGACCTTTGTAACTTGCTGTAGATTGGTGAGATTGGTCGCAAAATCAGTGACAGATTTTGCGAACACTAACGACACATATTAAATCGTTATCTTGACTTACCAGTCTCAAGACAATTTTCAGATGACAAACACGACTTGTCACATTTCAGACTCGTTGTTCTAAGATCTACACCAACAGACCGTTATTTACGTGAACACGAATAACGACCCCATATTTATACTCTAGGTACAATTTCTCCACTTGGTTAGTTAAACAACCAAGTGTTTTTTTTGTAACTTTAGTTTTAGCATTTTCCGACTTTTCCCATTATAATCTCTCACATATCAGCTTTACTTATTTATTTTATTTTTACACCTTTTCATTTTGCTTCGCTCGACTCGCAATCTGAGGGTCGCGGGTTCGAATCCCCGTCACACCAAACATGCTCGCCCTTTCAGCCGTGTGGCCGTTATAATGTGGCGGTCAATCCCACTATTCGTTGGTAAAAGAGTAGCCCAAGAGTTGGTGGTGGGTGGTGATGACTAGCTGCCTTCCCTCTAGTCTTACACTGCTAAATTAGGGACGGCTAGCGCAGATAGTCCTCGTGTAGCTTTGCGCGAAATTCAAAACAAACAAACATTTTGCTTCTCTTTCACTTACGCTATTTCTTTACAACAACTGATTCGCTAGTATTGTTACAGCACACTTCGAATCGCGTTTCGCACATTTTCCTATTGTTACGTTTTTTAGTGATTTTCAAATTGTTGTATAAATACGATTTTAAGAAATATCACCAGAAGAAAGGTTTAGGCCCGAAATGTTGTGTCAACTTAAAGCTTTCTTAGATTTTATTACCACTGTGTTGTTGTTTTCTTTCTCTCTTAGACTTCTGTTTCGGAATTTTACTCTGGATATTCCTTTCTAATGGTAGCTCTGAAGCTGATAGCGGAAATAGAGTCCATTAAGGTTGCAGATGATTTAATAAAGGCAATATCTAAAAGTTATGGAGATATTAAATCCTGAAGAATTGAAATATTAACTAACTTCTAATGCTTACAGTTGTTACAGCTCTCAGCTGGAAGGTTACTCATGGTACTTTTTAGATAGGCAGCGAGATGGACTGCTTGTTGTTTACTATTCCACTCGTTCACTCTGGAAATGATTTAAAACCAAGTCTGGTATGATTCCCATGATACCTTCCCAGCATAATCCGTCGGTTTCTCTATTGGCAAAAATGTTCAATCATTTACGTTTATCAAGATTGCAACTTCTATTCCGTGTTTCTGGCAATGTTCCGTAAAACAAATGAAATAGGACTTTCTAAATTTTCAAAATTTATTCTGTATCTTCATTTGATCAACAGTTAATCTTTTCACATCTTTAATCTATTTTAGATAACAGAATTGGAGGATATTAGTGTATTTGCGTAGGTTTTTTTTTTTAATTAAATAATAGAGATTATTAGAAATAGTGGCATCTAGTGGTAAAATTATAAAATAAATGAACGTCAGATGGGAAGGGTTTGATTTCGTATAACAAGGTTAGAATATTTTAAAGTGTTGTTTTAAAGATTGTGACGTATGTTTAATTCATTAATAAGCAAATCATTTATACTTTTAATGTTTTTAAATGACTTTAAAGCAAGCACTTAAAAGTTAATGTGTTATTAAGAGTTATCACACAACGTAATTAGTATTCTACTTTTTATTGATACCACTAGTACTAGTAATCATACTCATAGTATAGTAGTATTACTTAATGTTACTATTAGTATTGCTAGTAGTTGCCTTGTGTTCCTTGACATCATGTTTTGTGTTTGGTGACTTTACTTTTTAAATGTTAGTCTTACTGTACCGAACACTAGTCAATTTCACAAAGATTCGGTAAAGTTTTTGTGATTAGACTGACGGCCAGTGTTACTGTGTTTTGTTGGGAAGAGAGGAAGCTGTTTGAGAAACTCGGTAAGGCCTAACTCATAAATTAATGAATGCATAAATTAGTTTTATACGAAATGTATGCAAATTCTTTTACATTAAGAAATAATGATAAAATACAAGTAATTTCCCGAGTTATTTTCAGATCACATGTTTAAGTATTTGTGTTTCTTTAATTTTAGAGATAAAATATCTGAGAGTGTGTGAGTGATTTTCAATTTCATTAAAAATTTCAATCACTTGGAACTTAGATTCTAAGGATTCTAAAAATTGAGATCAGCATGTATGTTATCTTAGTACTAGTAATACTTACAACTCAAGGCTTATGTTTCATCATATTTTTCGTACATAATAAAATAAAACGTCATAGCTATACACTTGGTGTTAAGATAATATAAATAAATATTAAAAATTTAGGTTTAATGAAATAGTGTTTTATAAAAAGTAGGTCCACCTGAAGTAAACAAATTAATTTTTTATTAAATATCTTATAAACTGACAGTATAAAATCAACTTGAATTAGCACTTATGGAACTGCTTTATTTCATGTGAAACAAAATTACATGGAAGACTAAGCCATTTATAAATCTAGTTTTGTTGTTGTGGTGTTAAACTGTTAATACATTACAAGGATGCTTGGTAGCAAAATGTTTTAGGCTATCAGGCAGGTTGCACTACTTATGTATAGTGTAGGGATGGATCGGATTGTGCATCAAAATGGTATTTTAAATATTTTCTCAATAGGTCATCAGAACTTTACAATACTATACAGTGTTTCCTCTTATAGCAATATCTATGTAATTACTGAGTTACAAGTTCTGGGAATATCTGTAAATATCATAGCAAAAATTTGAATTTTTTGTTCTTCTTTCATCTACTTCTTTTTTATTACATGATAACTCAAAAACCAAAACAATTATGTCAAACAGTTTCACTGAGGTGACATAGTTTCAAATGGAGTATCCATTTTTTTAAGTATTATTAATAACTAGTAGTAATTAAAACAAAATCATAATTCTAATGTAAATGATGTTATCATTGCCCCTTGAAGTTGGTTT
>NW_013670165.1:17836-26651 GCF_000517525.1 Limulus polyphemus
TTGTATTTAGAACTTGGTTATAAATACAACCTTTCTATGTCTATTGAAACACTACATTAAAAAAAAAACAAGTAAAGAAAAAACTTTTCAAAAAAAGGAAGTAAATGTAAGGGTGGGTAATATTAACCCTTCAAAAAAGAATGCAAACAAGATAGTATGGATTGCATTTGCATCATCCTTACATAATAGCACAGGCAAATATTAACGTATAGCAACATATATAACTATTCAATCACAATTGAGTTTATCCTATTTTTGTCAGTTATCATTCTACTACACTGTGTGCCTGTGCTATTAGTATTAGTTAGAGATGATACAAATGCCATCCCTACTATCATGTTTGCATTCTTTTTGAAGGATTGGTATTAGCCATCCCTACATTTACTTCCTTTTTTGAAAAGTTTTTTCTTTACTTGTAGAGATAGGTTCAAAAGTTCAGTTAACATACTGGTACCAATTTCTAATAGATATGAAACTTTGACTTGCATTGAGGAATGAAATTATCATTAAGTTTACATAATAGGAGTCTCCCTCATTAACTTGTAGGTATTTTTAGGGGGAGCATGGAAAGTCTAGAACTGTAAATTAGTATAAGACATTATAGTGTATATAATCAGTTTAGTTCCTGGAACCAAGGAACATACTCTTTTCTTGTAGTATGTGTAGGAAAAAATATTAAAAACTTATAAATTAGAAAAGCTACTTAAGAAGTATAAATTTCTCCTTCAGAGATTTAGGGATAGAAGTAGATGTGTTGCACTTTCAGGAGTGCTCCTTCAGGTTACAGGCAGGAAATAATTACTTATCAGGATCCAAGGCTTAAATGAAAGATTATCAGAGATATGCTTAGAGCAACGGGTAAGCTGTTTGAACCTGTGGGATTAGTTTTCAGAGTAAAGATGAATAATATGCTAGAGATGGGTTATACTTAAGTAGACTAGGTAGTAGAGTGTTTGGGTCAATTCTAAATATATTCATTAAAGATAGTTTAAAATAAACTTGTACAGTGGTGAAGGATCTTGGGAACTTCTGAATTAACAAATTGGTAGGATACCTAGAACAAAAATATTTGAAATAGGTTTAGAGCCCTTTGAATATCAGGAACTGGTTTGCTACCTTCTTAAACTATAGCTTATCACTAAAATGCAAGTAAAACAAAAAATGGTTTAAATGTGAATATTCTGTCCATTTTGTTTGTTTTCATGAAATCCCATGGTAAGATGGATGTGACAGTCCAATAGTTGAGAAACACTGGTTTAGAGCATAACAAATTGAAAACAGTTTCAAAGATAAGTGTATAAAATTAAAATATAAGCAGAGTAGATACTATAAATTAAATTTAGTAATATTCAGAAACAAATGGATGTGATCAAGGCTATAGTTGAAAGGGATTAATGTGAAAATATAGCCTACAAATAACAACGGCTCATTTGGTCTTATAAAGCTGTCCTGTATACTCACCCTTGGAAAATTAAAAATTTAAACCTGTCTTGTACTTTAAAGGAAATATCAATTCCACTCTTTTAAACACCTGTAAAGTGTTGGCTTTCACTTCTGCTGAGGGCAACTCATTTCACAAGTAAATCACCCTCTTAATAAAATATAAACTTTTTCCAAGCCTCATGTGTGTCTTCAATATTATTTTCAGAATATAATAGAAATGAATTGGAGGGCTTTATCCTAATAGTCCCCTGGATAATCTTTAAACTTTAGTAACATCACCTTTTACATAACTTATTCCTTTGAGATAACCTTTCTGTCCCAGGATTCATTAATTAAAAAGAAAATAGATATAAAACAAACTATGTTAACGTAACATTTGAGGAACAACAAAGGGACAATTTAGTGCTATTTTGAAAGGTCAAATCCCAGATAATTGGTAAACAATTGTTCAATTTCTGCAGTGTTTATTATAATTCATAGCCAGAAGTGACTGCTGCAGTATGTAAAGTTATGTATCAAAAGAAATATATTAATGAATATCAATGAAGTTGAAACTGATTGGATATATAAAATGGAACTTTCCAATCAACATTACAAAAAGAATTGAAAAACTAAAATGAAAGGAAGTTGTATAATGAGGAACAGGAGTGTCATGGCAACATTGCTTTAACTCTTTAACTTCAGACATCCAAGTATAAAATTTACATATGAAACTGAGGACAACAGCCAACTCTCCTTTCTAGTTGTCCAAGTTAACCATCTAAATGAACAGATTACTACATCTGTCTACAGAAAAAAACTTTTACAGGCCTTTACACCTGCTTTGACAACTTTCTACCCAACTTTCAGAGTTAATATTGTACTAAACCTCCTAAACAGAGTCTATAATATAAGATCTAGTTCTTCCTCAACTCACTGTGAAATTAAATTTAAACAAAACACCCTAAAAAATAATGGTTAATCCATGCAAGTCCTAAAAAAATTAAGTTGTAAATTTTTCACAAGCAAAATAGCAACTAATGAGGTACCACGTGCTACTGCAAAATTTTCTCTACTTCTTGTAATTCCTTTTTTAGAGTTTTATTCTTAAAAGACAGATTTACAAACTATTAAAAACCTTTTATCCACAAATTAAACTACATCTTGTTGTCCAATCATCCTTTTGAATTGGAAACTTTTTAAAACTAATAACATTCTGCCAACCCCTATATGCTCATTGATCATCTACAAATTCACTTGTGGTGACTGTTAAGCCACTTATATTGGCAAAACTAAAGGCAAATTAAAAATATGAGCCAACAAATACATGGGAATTAAGATCAAAATTGGCTGCCCACTTTTAAACTTTCTGCCATTTGTACGCATTGTGAAATTAATAACCACCACCTCTTTATAATTAATTTCCATATCTTAACATCAGGGTAATCTGACAATGAACTTTTCATTAATGAAAGCTTGTATATCTCTAATGAAGAAGTCTAAACAATCACTTTTTCAGCTTATGTTTACATACTATTTCTTTGCAGTACTTAATACATATATACATGTACTATATATGTATGTCACTTGTAATTTTGTAGTTTCCTGGTGAAAGAATGTGTAAATCTTGAAGCGTTCAGATAAATATGTTGTGTTGCCATGGTGCTTCTATTTCTAATGAAGGGAAGTGTTTTTAATTGTTTTCTTAGACACTCTCTCACAACAATATTTTGGAAATTTCACAACATAAAAAATTATAGAAAAATTAAATCCAATTATATGAATTCACATACAGTACCTTACCACCTCTCACACATATAGCTTTTCTCGTTCAGTGCTACCCTCTATAGTTTTGCATGCCACAAGCCTTAAACTCACACGTACCCCACAATCAACGTGGTTCACTGCATCTTGCATGTAAATCATCATGTGACAACCCTCCACCAATATGAGTGTGACACACACACTAGTGAACTATCACTTCTTGTTAGGCAGTGGTCTAGTGCAGATATTTTTCAATTGTGCTCTCTTCACGTGTTCATTTATTTTTTTTGTGTGAAGTAGTGATTAAACTTATTCTTTTGCTACAGTTGATTTTCAGTTGTATTTTGTCATTATAACTTACCTTTGTCTATCATTTTTGTTTTCTACATTTTAGATTCTTCCCAGTTTAAGGCGATTTCAGAAATTCATGTTATAACTTCTGGTATTATTTCCACTACTTTAAGTGCCATCACACAGGCTTCATATCAGGGGGTCTAGACTGAAATATTTTAGGTAAAACTGCTTTTGTTCATATAGGTTTGTCTAGATGTGTTAGACTATGCAATCATACTAGTAGTTGTGATATATTTTTTCTCACAGAGTGATAGCCTTTTAGAATAAAATGCCACAGTTGTTGTGGAAGCCAACACTTTATGGGAGTTTAAGAGAGTAATCAGTGATTCAGGAACATTTACTTACCTCTCTGCACATGTCACTTATTTTGTTTGTATTTTAGTGTTTTATTTTTATTGTCAATTTGACTTACTACTACTCTACATGAAAAAGAAAAAACATTTCTTGGATTGTTTTGACAATGAATTCCCTGACCCACATTTCTGCTACTTCATGAGGTCCTGACACTGTACTTCAGGTGTCCACTCCTGCTGTTTTATTGGTGATTGATGGTCAGCAATATAACTGCCATTGTGCCCCAAGTGGTTGTTTCTACAGGTAGTGGCAAAAAAAAGGAAAGTCACTTGTTAAGGTGTTGGGCCACAATGTTTGGCCAGTATGGCCTGTATGCACTATGGCAAAAAGTTTACCAGCATCTGGAATTCTGCAGGAGAAATGCGACATGAGAAAGTCAATCAACTCATGCCTAATTGATGGAAGTGGAAAATGCTGTCTCAGGCATCATTCCAGAATATCCCATACATGCTCGATCTAGTTACTGAGAAGGCCATGACATATGGATAACGTCAGGATCATGCTCCTCAAACCATTGGGTGACTACTCGTGCTCTGTGGACGGGGGCATTGTCATCTTGAAAGACACCCCATCTCTGCAGAACAGAAATGCTGTAACATGGAGTGAAGATGATCACTCAGTACCATTAAGTAATGATTGGCATTGCCCTTGCCTTCTAAGGGTATGAGTGCACCCAAACCATGCCAGTAAAATGCACCCCACACCATTAAGGAACCATCAGAACTTTTCACTGTTGGAACCAAGCACTCAGGGCTGTAGAGTTCTTTAGGTTAGTGCCACACGTTCATTCATCCATTTGTTGAGAACATTGTGAAGGATGATTTATCTGGCCATATCACATTTCTCCATTGCTTGGTAGTCCATAGCTTGTGCTCTTTGCAACAGTACATTGCCAGGTGTGATGAGTGGTTTGTGCACAGCAACACAACTATGGTATTTCTCTCTGTGGAGTTCTTGGTGAACTGTTTTTGATGAAACTGGCCGCTCTCTCCCCATGTTGAAATTTGTGGTCAATTGTTCTGTGGTTGCCCACCTGTTTTGCTTTGTAGTTCAAATTAATGTACAGACATCACGATTCTGGAGTACAAGCTTCTGCCCACTGTTTCCCTCAGAGTTCCATGTTGACATCACCTTAGACACCGTTGCTCGTGAAACATCAGCAAGTTGAGCTGTCTTGGTCAATGAAACTCCCTCAAGCATGCCCAAACAATCACCTCTCTTTCAAAGTCACTGAGATCTAATCTTGCATCCACGATTATAGGCAACCAGGCCTGTCCAGCATTTTTATACATGACCTTATGCATGCTGGGATGTTATTTGCTTAATTAATGGATGAGCCACACCTGTGTGGTAGCCTTTGCATTGCATATACTTGTTGTCCCTCATTTACCCAGGAGTTTCCATTTTTTTGTCCATTATTTGTAAGTTTACCTTCTTCATCTCAGATTCAGGTTCCTCAGCCTCCTTTTTCTGTTTTTTTTTACACCTGAGTAATCAAAGTAGCAAAGGAAGAATGTTGGGTTATCTGTTTCCCAACAGGAAGAGGAGAACCAGAATCAAAGGTAGCAAGTGGGTCAAGTTGGTCAAAATAGTCAAAAGACAAAATAGACTCATCCGTTACATTTTTCTCTTTCTTAGTTTGTTTTTGGTTAGTCTTGGGCTATATTGCTGCATGAGCCTTCTTCTTTTTGATGTTTATCTTTTTTCTAATTTTGCCTCAGGTTTGCACTAACTACCAGCAGACTTATCATCCTCAACATCATGACACTTTTTTGTATGACCTGTGGTAAGGAGCTTTCTACTTCCCTCAAATCTCTCCTTCTTGCCTGAGGATCTCCCATTTTCTCCTACTTTGCCTCTTTATCATCCTTTTAACTTTTTTGAGATGGGTCACGGCGAAAGGCCGTGTCATCTCGTTTGTTGACTCGCATTCAAAATTTTAATGAACAATAAATTAAGGAATTTATCTCGGTAACTTTGGTATCAAACTGTAGATTATAATTCAAATTTTAGTATTATATATACTACTTAATTTCTTATTTTAAAAGGAGATTAAAAAACACAGATAAACATCAATATTTGTGTGTCACATAGTATATTTGAATGCAGCACTGGTTCAAATTAGATGTTTGTGAAGTAAAAATACTAAGTCTATAGCTAGTATTGACTAGCTAGAATATAAAGTAAAAGTCTCTTATCTTTTCAATTTGCTAAGATATTGCTCATGTAATAAATCAAACGTAGCGGCACCCCACCCACTTTTTTCCATTTTTGGAAATGCTCCCTTATATACACTTACTTCTCTATATGACATTAATAGCCAATTGGAAGCTGAGAATGTCCAGCTAGTGGCTTTCTCAGCCATTTTAATGGGCTTGGCACCATTTCTTTCTTTTTGAACCAATATTTCAATGAGGTAGGGTATGTCTTTAGTCTGCTCAAAATTTCATATTTTTTTAGACTAAAATACATCTTAGGTACTAAGCTTGATAATTTATAGTGGAATTCTGTGGTATTAATGTAGTAATTTATGATGTTTTATTTAAATGTATATATATAAAACCCCAAAAAAATTTTTTTCATATCTTCCATGTGCAAATTTTTTAAAGGCTTAGCAACTTACATCAAGCAGCAACCAGATACAAAGGTCATAACTAGAAGAGATAATTATTTGCTTTACTTCTTTAGTTACTGTTCTATGTTTTAAGAAAAATAAGTTGAAGAACTTATTTCAAAATAGCAATTATCTATATACATATATAAAATGTATAATAATTGAAATGTGACTGCATTTTACAAAATACTAGTCGACTAAAACACGGCCAAGACAAGTTACTTTCTACAGACCAAAGGTCAGTTTTATGTTATTTGATACGGTAACGTGAGTGGAATTAAGCTGTGTCATTGTAACTTCAGTATTGTTAGCCAGGCATGGCTGAAAGGTCAATTTAATAATAATAATAAATATATATATATAAAAATGTATAATGTTATGAGATTTAAGCTATTTACTCTAAACATTTATGTTTTTGTGTTATAATTTGTGTTCATTCCAGAATGAAAAAGTCATAATTTATATTTATTTCCTAATTTTTTATGGTGGTTGTGAGATCAGTCAAATCTGCTGAACCCGTACAGAGATTTATTACTGAAAATAATAGATAAAATATAAAGTTTTTTCTTAAGAAACATTTGGTAACTATCTGGACATTATAAAGATTTCGCATGTAAAATTTCCAAATTTTCTGATGCATAAAAGTATTTGTAATCTTAAAATGAATATTACTTTGTACGATAGATAGGCAACATGCAAAAAGAAAAAAAAATACATGAGAAAAACATTGCTTTACAAGCCTTAAGACTTAATAAATAAATTTGATATTTTGCACATGAAAGCATTGTAATGTTTACTGATAATCTGCCAAATTTTGTTAATATTTGCTTACTAATTTAAAAGTTATAATAAGTTAAAACTGAGCCCATGCTGAAATAGTTACTCTGTTTGTTTCTTTGTCTTGCTCTTATTCATTTCTTTTGCTATTTGTCTTCATTTCACTTTTTCTTGGAGGCTTTCCATTGCAACTCCAACTTCACTGGGGACATTTCCTCCTACTTGTTCATCACCTTGGCCTCAAGCTTGTCTTCTGCAGTGTCCCAGTTGACTTTGTTTCTGAGAGTTACTTGGTTGGGATGCTTTACTTTTGGGTGTTTGCCTCTCTCAGTCTTATGTAAGGTACCTCTGTCTGGCTCTCTTCCTATGTGACAATGTTTAGAGGAGTTTGCTTTGGAAACTTGAGATGAGGTCACTCATCAGCAGTCTTCTGTTATTTCTTTGATTTTTAAGGTTTCTCAGTCTGTGGAGTCCTAGCATGTTTCCCAGCCTTAGAAGTTTTGCATGGTTGCCTCCTCTTGTGTTCTTCATCTTTTCGTTCCTCTTTGATGCCCCCCCCCCCCACACACATCTTTGTCTCCAGTCAGGTTGGAGCTTTGCTCTCCTTCTTTGCCTACCTGTGGATTCCCTTTGCAAACAATCTTTGTGTCACACAGGTGCTGTCTTATGAACTTTTCCCTGTTTTTTGCACTCAACTTTCTCTTTCTTCTTCTTCTCAAGTTGTCTTTCCATGCATTTCAGATCCCATGTGTCTTTGGCACTTAGAGGAGCCTGTGTCATATATATGGGTTATCAGTGCCACAGAATAGGTCCTTAACCACTACTGGGATTTTTTTTACTCTCATGTTTTTGTTGTTTCTAACAAGACAGATATTAGTTTCCTGTCTAGATCTATCCTCCATAAACCAGTTTCTTGTCATTCGTTGGTTCAAGGTTTCCTCCATCTGAGGTGGGTGTTCTGTCCCAGATTGTAGTTGACTATTGTTGATGCCATCTTTATAAAGGTTAAAGAGGATGTGTTCACTAGATCTTCAAGAATCAATTAACTTCAGATGTTACAAAGGAAGCTACAAGAGATTCAGAAATGAAACATTGATTGTAGGAGTTGGTGCTAAGATGGAAAAATTAGATTTTCTTTTTGGTGTAGAACTTGGAAGAAAACTTGTCATGGTTAACAATCTATCATGCTCATTACAAGCAAAATCGTTATCAGCATGTGAGTTACAAAAGCATGTCAAAATAACACTTGCCACATTCCATTCAATCCAATCTGATGGATGCTTTGATTTATTCTGGGAGTACGTTGAAGGAAGAAGATCTGTTGGCATTGTTTCACTTTTTATAGTATTTCTGTTAATCTCATTTCAGACCCAAATTTGACTGATTTGTTTTTATGTTAATAGTATTTCTGTTAGTCTCCTTACAGACCCAAATTTGACTGATTTGCTTTTATGTTAATAGTACTTCTGTTAGTCTCCTTACAGACCCAAATTTGACTGATTTTTTTAAAAGTTAATAGTACTTCTGTTA
>NW_013670165.1:27491-38959 GCF_000517525.1 Limulus polyphemus
CGAAGTTACGGAAAAATCAATTAACAAACGGAGACGTAAAAGTATCTAATGCCTACATATTGTTGCTAAAATAATGTTAAAAGTAATAATATAGGTTCATTAGTAACTAATAAAGTATATAAATAACATCAATTTTGCTTGTTTTGAGTTAGAAAATCATCTACTACAGTGTTTAAAACTTTTCAAAACTTCAACTTTAATTGCCTAAATATATCCTTATTTTTGTAAATAACCTGGTTAGGAGTTATATAGAATAACTCAGGAAGCTTTTTTATTTTTCTTATCAGAAAAAGTTAAAACTGCACAAACTATCAACCTTCTTGATATCTTAAGAATATTTGGCTTGTTGTTGATTAATAGAATAATGCTCTCCAATTTAAGGGTTACATTTGCCTGAGACTAAATTTTTCTACTGAGCTAATTATGATTGTGACTAAAGACTAGTAAAAAAAACAAACTAAACCTCAAGATATGTTTTACTGTTGTGGAGACAATGGGAAAATAATACCCATAAATTTGCAAGACTCATCTACAAATTAATGATTGATATTAAATATTTATTAGATAGGAAAAGTGGTGCTCTAATACAGACAAAATTTGAAGTTGGACAACAAAATATGTAGGCACACACACACAAGCTTGGATCACACTGGCACTTACATAGTATGCCCAACAGTAGTAGTAGATCATGTCATCTGTACTTCGTTAAACTGTTGTTTTCATAGCTCTTTTTGTTTTTAGCAAGGGCATTTATTACCTGCTTGGTGTCAAGTAATTCTAACAAATTAAATATTGGAAAGAACTATGTCTGGTGAAAAAGAAATCCTTAACATGTATACATAATCATTAAACAGTTGGTCCAATATATAATATTGAATTTGAGGAAATGTCATAACATTATTCACATACCTAAATTAATTTAGGTTACTATATGGGAAAGTAAAATGGACTCAAATCCCCATAGATATAACCATGATTTACTCCTCTACCCTTCTATGCACAAAAGTTTTTTTTTTCTATTTCTTCTATAAATGTTTTTCATGTCAGGGCCTTCAAAGACAAAGTATAATTTTTAATCAGGTTTTGTAACGTTTCATAAAAGCTGGCATGTTGAGCTTTAATAATATGTTAAATTGTAAGTTTTTTTGGTAACTAATGCCTTTTTGCCAGGTGGAGGACATTTATGTCAACTTCTAATATGTACTATCTCATTTGTCTGAACAGCTTGAGAAGAAGGCTGTTCTCACATTTATAACACCTATACAGAAAATAAAAGAAGTATTCGTAACAGTCATAATAAAAATCCTCTTGGACTGCAGAGTTTTATTTTTCACATTAATCTTAATTTTTCCATTACAGATACCAAATCAAAGTAGTGTAAGCATTTCAGAGGCATGTCATCTCTCACTGGCCATTTTCCATGAGACTTTTCATTCTGTAGTAGAATTCATCAGTAAGGTTGAATGATGAGAAATTAAAAGTTTATCTGAAATGTTATTAATGTATGCAGTACAATAATTTCAAATTTACTGTTTGAATGCTGAAAGCTAGTGATGCATTGAAATTCAACATATATATGAGATAAAAATTATGTTACATTGCAAGTGCTTTTTTGTCTCTCTCTGCATAGCTCTCAATTTTTCAATTATGGATTCCAAATCAGAGATATTTCTTGTATTCCAGGAGGCTTTTCATTCAATACTACCAGTGTTTCATTGTCCAGCCCAGCTGGTGAGTTCTGGAACTGAATGAAAGACTGAGTAGACAGTGACTTATGGGAGATGAGAGTTATCTCTGAAATGCTATTTATAAGCATACTTGATTTGGAAAGTGCAAAATACAGATTAAAAAAGATTCACTCACCTGATCTGCTTAAATCCTTGCCACGGCACCAAGATTTTATGTGAATTTTACTCTGTGATGGTAAAGAGTTGTATACAAATAAGTTGCAACTGCAATAACCACAGGAATGCTAAGATCTAGCTTACAGAGAATTACTGATGTTTAAAGAATTGAGACTGAATTGCTTCAATGTAGAAATTGATGAATTTATTCATTTGGTGAAAAATGAAGTCTGATATTGAACAGTAGAGCTACGACAATGATAGTAAACATCTTTAATGAATGTTTCAGAATTACACATATTTCATCTTCATCAAATCTATGATGCTAATGAAGGGAATAATCTTAATTATAATTAATAATATAAATATACAATGAATAATGTTAGGAAATTATATGCACTTTGGAATGCATGGGAGTTTGTAATAGAACTAGGCTTAAGCTTCAAACTCCACCTAATTCTCCTCCATATTCTCACAACAAAACATCATCTCACACTATGGGAGTTTCTAATATAACTAGGCATAAGCTTCAATCTCCACCTAATTCTCCTCCATATTCTCACAACAAACATCATCTCACACCATTTCCTTAGAAAATTTTTGGATTCTAACTTGTGGATGTAATGATCGTGAGCTGCTGATAAAAGAAAGTTTACATATTATGAATAAAAATCCAAGCCTCAACAGAAATTCCAATTCTTCCCCTCCCCCCTGCTTTATTCAAATAGCTCTCTCTCTGTGATTTTTTTTTAGTAAGTGATGCAATACAAGGAAGAGAAAATGTTAATACATACAACACAGTTGAACTCGAAATAATACTGTTTATTTGAGTGACTATAAATGTGCTGACAACTAGGATAAGACTGTTTCAACAACCTAGATTCAAATACACACGTATCCCGTCAGAGAACAAAGAAATTATACTTCTATAATTTTAGCCAATGAAACACAAGATTACAAAATGAACACTTTGTCCTCATTGGAAAGTTGGGCTAGCAACAAGTGTAGGTCACTTTCTATTAATTTTCATTCCAACAATACTGTCAGAACAAAGTGATAATGTTAGGCTCAAGTCCTATGGAGACATGTTGCAATCTCAAGGCATAGGTTTACAGTGGTCAAAACTGAACTCTTTTTACAGACAACTAAATTCTGAAAATACTATAGAGATAAAGGAAAAGAAATACTAGAATAGTTTGAAATCTCGAGTAAAATGTATTCAAAATATAATTAGGATGTTACAAAAATAACCCATATGTATATTTAATGTAACCTCTTATGTTTAATATATTTCTTACAATTTTCAAATTTGTGGTTATAAATTTAATAGAGTATTTTGTATGTTTTATACCTGGTTTGTCTTTGGTAAGTACTGTGGGTTCTTTATATGGTAGTAGCTTGATAACTGTTGTTTAGAAGAGTTTGAAAATTACATTATGTACATTCTAAGTTGAATTTAAATAGCAGTTTAACAATGAAAATTGTGATAAGTTCATAAAATCGGTGCAATCATATATTGTAATATTGGCTGTTTAAAGCAAAATTGTGAAATAAGAAAGATCTGAAAATACTTTTTTGGACTAACTGAATGTGTAAGTAATGTTTACAGTGAATAAAAACAGTATTATTTAGCTTTTTATAACAGAGAACAAATAAATAGATATGTAATATTTTGACATTAATTGTAATTTTATCAGTCCTTTTAAAACTTCTGCAATGTACATATGTACTGTTAAGTAAGTAAACTTTTAATGTGCAAGTTAATTTCAATAGTTTATCAGATAGAATACTTAAATATTAAATTATTTTAATTGATTTATTTATAAATACAATTTTATACACATTAGTTTCATATAAAGCACTACCTAGTTTTAAGGGTCGTTTACAACTAAAAATATTTCTTTATGCTTGTACCATTTCTGTATTGTAAGTTATCTTGTCACAGTTTGAGATTTTTAATATGGGTACATTAATCCCATTGGAAAATGCATTATTGGATAATGTTGATCTGTTAATAAGATTTTCAGTGAAGTGTAGTATAGGAAGTGTACCAATTGTCAGAGATGATCGAATGCAAGCTTTGTTTGGTAGTTGTAGTAAAGGTACAATACTCTACTGTGTCAAGTCTCAGTCTAGGAGAATCATGCCTACAAAACTTGTAGTGATTCTTGTTTTCAGCTTAGAATATAACTATGCAATACTAGGAAAATTGGCTGTGTCAGCTAGATGTAGCAAGTGAAGATACATTAACCATTGTCAGAAGAGTATGGTAGGTGCTGTGTATGTTACGCATGTATATGACATATCTGATAATTTTCAGTTCATGTTTATATAGTATACTTTAATCAAGATTAATGTTATGGAAAAACAATTTTAGCTTGTGGTGGTGTGGAAAAATTTGTATTGATTGAAAATATTAGTTTACTAAAGCTTAAGAGCGATGCTTCGTTTTAATTTGTTACAAAAGTGTAAAGTTTGTTTTTAAGAACATGGATAAGAAATGACATGAAATATTTTTTGGGTGATATGTAATAGAATTATATATTTAATTTTCTTTTTTTTATAACAGGATGCATGTGATCCTTAGGAGTTGACAATACAATCATCTTGAGAAACATCTGTTAATGTGTCATCCGGTTTCTAAAGAGGGTGAAGAACATTTTTTTATTTTCATTTGGTAGTCATGGCCATCCTAGATCATCAGAACTTCAGTTCTTAAAAGTTCATGCTGTTGTACATGATTTAAGATACTAATAAAATTACTTATAATTTGATTAAAGATTGTAAAAAATTAAAAAAGCATATAACACAAATATAAATGTAAATATGGCTTTTGTATCTTTAATTTTGTGTTTAGTTGAATGGTAAAAAAAACAAAAAATTGTGTTGTTGGACTAATCGTAAGTGCAAGTGTGGACTGTAGATGAAATTAATTGTTAATGCGTGTATAATTTAGTACCATTGTTCTTCAAACACTGTAAGTCATCACAGCTACAGAGACTGTTTAGCAAGAAGTTTAATATTGTTTCTGTGCATTTGAACCAATGAATAATTTATCAGAAAATCCAGAAAGTAGTGTTTAATGGTCAGTACCATTGTTTATTGTTATTCAGCTATATTTATGATGCTGACATCATCATACTGGCCAGTACCTCTAAACTATTTCAAGATACAGTCAAGTTGACTTTCTCTATAGCCTATGACTGGTTAAACAAAAAGAGTTCTTCCTCTATAAACCTTGGAGTCCAGGCAAGTAGAAGAGGGGGCAAGAGCCTGCTGTGCCCCTGAATTGCTGCAAAGAAGGAGGCGGGCAGAGGAAGGTGCAAGAGGCTGTTGCGCTCCTGGAATGCTGCGAAGAATGGGGGCAGCCATAAGCAGCTTCTTCCAGACAGGAGGCCACCTTCTTTCTTCTGGAACCTCTGAAGCAACTCGACAAGTCCTTCTAGAAATTCTGGAGGAGCTTCGAGAAATTCATCCATCTGATATTGATTGGTTTGGAATCGAAGCTCGTTTGTCACAAATACCAAAGGTACAAATATTGGTTTTGTAAATGATACTTAGTTTAGCTTTTCTAAATTAAACTTTTATTTGTAAAAAATCTTATTTCATATAGTAAGTTCTGTGGTCTTCTAATCACTTTCAAATCTCAAATATTTTCCAAATTGAACAGTTAGTTTCTACAGTATTTGTAACACAATTTTTTGAAAGCCTTTTTGTAGCTATAAATTTATTATAGATATAAATCTGTATGCAGTTAACAATAATATGGACTTAAAGATACATGTTCTTGTATTATGTAATATTCCATTAGAAGTAAAAAGTAAACAATGTTAGAATATTAGTGTACAGACTAAGACATGAAGCCAGTTCCTTTTTTTTCTTTTTTCTAAAATAAGAAAAGAACTAGTTTGGAAAGGCTGCTTTGATAATTTAATTTCCGAAGCCTAATAATGGGACATTTGGCCCATCGAGGTCATCCCATCTTATATTAACACTCTATTCCAAACTATACATAAAAACCTCTTGTCTTATACCTGATACTGAATACTAATCTTATAGAAACCCTTTTGTTTATACCCAGTATTGATCTCTAGAAATCTCATCTAATTACCTCTTAAATTCCTCAAATGTTGCAACTTCTGTCACTGAAATCACTCTTTCATAGGCCTACCATCATGTTAGAAAAGTAACACTGCCTTAGCTGTAGTTGTGTCTAACTTTTTCATTTCTTAAACTAGTCTTAAGAATTTTTTAAGGAAAAAATCCTTTGGTGTTATACAGCTAATTTGATGATCAAGTATAATTACTGTAGATGTGTTTTTCTCTCTACTTTTGAGCAATCATTACTTCCAAAACAATATCTTGCCTCTTCTCATAGTTAGCTTTCTCGCCTTTATAGTGCCTCTATCAGCACACATTTTCGTTCACCACTAGTCTTGGTACTCCCACTTAATTCTGCATACTAACAGGCAAATAATTATGTAGTAACCCTCCACCAGTAGAAGTGCAACACTACCCTCTCTAATCTTGCAGTTGTTAATCACTTCTCGATTGGCAGTCCTACTGATGATTGTCCTACCACAGTTTTCAGTGGTCAGGAAGATTTGGATTTGGACAACCTTTTTCCCTCTTCCTGAATATGCCTATTAGTCACATGTCATTTTGGTGGACTATCCCAGACTTCTTTTCCCTTTGGTGGGTTTGATTATTCAGGTATGTTATGTTTTGTCCTTATCTCCCCTTTTCCCATGTTCCACCCCTGCTCTTTTTTGGGGAGTAGTCTTTTCCAAGACAGTATTGTGGTGGGTTGGCTTGCCAAAGTGGAGCAATTTTTCCTCACATTACTACAATTTTTTGGTTCATCTCGAGGTGTTTTTCCATTCCCTCCTCCATTTGGCCCTACCTGCTCCACTTCAGTTGTGAGCTTGAGAATATCTCATATGCAGCATCTCATCATCTCTCGTTCTCCTACTGCACAAGAGAATTTCCCTGTGTTGTAGACGTGGGCTTCTCTCAAAGCTGTAATTCCTCTGGGTCATGGCCTCATGTGTTATCATAAGTGGGTTCTGATAGACCAATGGAGCCTTCTTTGGCATTCCTTTAGTGCCTCTCTTACCCTTCCTCCTCCCTTACAGACCAACTTTAACTGGTGGTTGGATCTTAACAATACTACAATGGGTGTTCCTCTTCTTCCTTCTTGTCCAGAATGTCACCTTTTACAGATATTTCTGGTTGGGGGAGTATCTTGACACCCAAGAGGTTTTGGGCTGATGGTCTCTGAGTCCTCTCTCCATGTCAATATTGGAACTTCCTGCTGTTCTTTAGGTTTGCTTTCACTTTCTGTGGGCACTAGGGGCTGATTGGTGATGGTTAACTGATATTTCTATGGTAGTATCATACATCACCAGGCAAGGGGCACTGAGGTGAACAGACCTCTGTTTTCTCACATTGGATCTTCTATGTTGGGCCCATTGCTATCCCATCATTTTGTTGGGATGTCATAGTCTGGCTTCCCTGAATCTGGTTGTAGATAAATTATCCTGTTCTGGCAAGATTCATCCTGCAGTTTGGTCTTTGGATCTGCCTGTTTTTCATGTTTTGCGTGCTCTGTGCGACATCCCAGATTTTGATGTTTTTGCCACTCTTCTCAATACCCCACTTCCCCAATTTTGGTCTCCTGTTCCTCATCCTCTGGCAGGAGCAGTCAGTGCTCTCAGTCTGGATTGGTTGGGTTAATACCTGTTTGCATATCTTCCTATTTGTCTCTTCCCACGTATCCATGCCATACTTCAGACCACTCTGTGTAGTATTATGCTGCTGGTTATGTATTGGCCAGCTCACATGTGATTTCCATTGCTGCACCAGTTTTTGGTGTTGTTTCTCTTTTCCTTTATCTCTGACATTCCTCTGTCAACCACACTCTGATGTGTGTCATCTGTCTGTACCTGCCTTCCATCTTCATGTGTGGCTTTACCTGGTCCCTCTCCTGAAGGGCAGGTTTATGTATATAGCTTCTTTAATTTTCTGTCCTATTCTTTCTTCCTCCATGGCAGTTTACCTATGTACATGGTACATGTATCGCTTTTAGTCTGTGTTAAAGGATTATAGTCCTTCTCATCCTAAAATTCCTCACATACCATCCTTTTTGCCTTAGCTTTTTGAATGGGGTCTTTTGGTTTCCATCTGTTGTGGGCTATAGGGTGGCATTACCTGCCACTTTTTGGTTTACTGACTTTGCTTGTCTTTTCCAGTTGTCAATCTTATCCATGTTGTTTTGTTCCTTCCATTCTCCCATCCTCCCTGCCCTGCTTCCTTTCCAGATTAGCACCTCTATGTGGTGCACCATGTTTTTCGTCATCTTCCATTGGACCTTTTGTCTTTGTGTTCTTTAAATCACTGTTCCTGCTTTTGTGGGTATGCAAATATTGTTCTTCTTATGTGTTTGTGTTGAATGTTTGCCACATTTTTGTTTTCCTAATTCCTATGTTTTTTTCGTTGTTTCTTTATACCAAAGACTTCAGCTGCTTCAGAGGGTGCTTCTCCCTTCACACCTTTTCCCTTACCTTTTTTTTTCCACCTTTATGACTGTTCTGATCCCACCTGCCTCCTCTGCCCAGTCAGGGCTCTTTAATGGTATATGAAACATTATGTTGCTCCCATCCATGGTTCTCATGTCCATTTTTTTCTTCCATGAAATACTTACCTTGTCCCATGACCATTTTTCCCATTTCCCTTCTCGGTTGAATTCTCCAGTTAATTCACCTGGCATTTCTCTTCCCTTTCAGCTGATGATTGTCACCTTTTTCATGTTCCCTTCAGATATGTCACCTTGACATGTCCCTAGCAGCACATTCCATCTTCCCTTGGGGACATCATCAGTGCTCTAACTGTTTATCTGTGGGTAGTAAGTACTCCTTTCTTTTTCTTTTCAGGGGCCTTTAGTGCATATTTGAATCCTGACCAGGTATACTTAGTCTTAAATCTGCACTGTATGACCTTTGGTCATATACCATACTAGATGACTGTCATGTTGAGGCTTTTCCTACTGCTGACCTGATGTACAATTCCAGATTCTTCCAGGAATTGGTTGATCATTTCCTAAGGGGTGTCCTCTATGCATCAAAATATAATATTATAACGTGTCACATAATCATGTTATACACACTGTTGAGATGGGGTGTTCCACAGGACCACTCGTAGGTATCCTTTATGGTCTGTAACTTCATAAATATGTTTGTGCTGGTCCATACACTCATGGACTGACATGAGTAAAGCAGAAAGAGATTACTGCCCATCTCTAATGATCTGTGGTGTTAAGACTTTTCCAACTACAGACCTGATGGACAATTCCAGACACTGGTATGTTTTGGATAATGTACTCCATCAACCTAATTGCTGTTTCCAGTGCTATGGCCCCTGGACTGTCCAACACACTTTTCCCTTCCTTTTTCTAGTGGAATATGGGCGTCCTTGCCACTTAACAATTCCTAGCCAATGGAGTGGTAGACTCTGGAGGCCTGTCTTCCTAAATGTCCACAATAACACACAGTTTGAGAGTAGGGTGGTGGCATTCTGTGGGTGTCAGTGGCTTGACACCCTTCCCACTGTGGACCTGATGTACAATTTCAGATGCTGCTGGGTATTGGATGTAGCACTTTGCCATATATATGTATATATTGCAGTTTCCCTTCCTTCCTACAATCATCCAGATGTTGGTTCTCAGTGACTTGGGGTCTAGCCACACAAGTCCTTGCACATGTTTAGCTGGTGCCATCTTTATACTGTAGAATAGACAATAAATTCCCAATGCTACCAGATTTTGGACTGAAGATGCAACCCTCAACTTCTGGTCCCTTTTCCTACCCATCCCTTCCTTTCTCCTACCATGTACTGGACAAAACAATTCCTATTGCCTTCAGGTTTTGAACTGGAGATGAACACCAACCTGGGTTCTCCTCCTTCCTACCATCTGCCAGATGTCGGTTCCAAGTGGATTTGGTATTTGAGGTGCGCCATGTGGAGACAGGTTCTTGATATGGGAGCTACTCTTCATGGCCATATCCATTTTTGAGGTGAAAGGTAGAGGATCTTCTTCGTACTCCAATCTTGATGTACAATTCCAGATGCTGCCAGGTGTTGGTTGAGGTCAAATCCCCATTTACAGTTTGTCGTGCTGTAGCCATTATACACCAGGGGGTCCCATTATTTCTGTAATTTTTTCTTTCAGTCCCTCCATGTTTCTGCTGTTTTTGGTGACGTATTACTAAAGGACGTAGAGTATACCTGACTTAGAGAAGTGGTGTGGTCTCCCACGGGTGTGTCATTTTTAATTCTCTCTCACTCCCTATGGTTTTCCTTTGGATGCTTCCTAAAGGGGGATTATCTTCTCACTGGCCATCTTCTGGTTAAATATGGGCTTCTAGGTTTTTGTGATAAGAGGTTAGATATCGTATCGAAAGTTAACATTTTCTTAAACTGAAAATCTATTTTTGATAGATATTTATCTCTCCTCATTTTTACCACCCATCCTCCCCTCTTCTGTTAAAGTGATTATCAGCCGTGAGATTAGAGAGGGCACTAGTTATGATAGGGGTAGTGTCACACTTCTGTTGGTGGAGGGATGCTAATTATTTGCATATTAATAAGCAGTAATAAGTGGAACTATAAAGGCTAGTGGTGAGCAAGAATTTGCACCAGTAGAGGGCAGTATAAGTTGAGAAAGCTTTTTGTGAGAGGAGATATCTATCGGAAATACATTTTGAGTTTAGGAAAATATTAACTTCCATTCTGAAATTGTTAAGATAAAAGACTAATGTTCAACAATATCTAACTCACTTCTGATAGTTTAAAAAAAAAATCAGATACTTCCAAACTTGAATGATACAGATGTTTGGAAAAACTTTTTTTTCTTTGGAATGCATTTCATATTACGCAGAATATTTATTGTGAGGAAAGTTTTCCATGTGGATGAGCCTCAAGGTTAACTCTATCTCTACGGGTCTTCCTATGGTCATAGGTCAAAGGCCATGTCACTGTGTTTGTAGACTCGCATTCAAAATTTTATTGAACTACTATTTTATGAATGTATACCAATAAGTTTGGTAAGAAATTGTAGATTATAATTTACATTTTAGTATGATCCATTAGTTAATTTCTAAATTTAAAAGTAAATATTAAATAAGAAATCCTAAACATAGACTTTTATGTGTCACATGGTATGTTGAATGCAGCATTGGTTCAGACTAGATGTTTTTGATGTCCAAATACAAAGGTTATAGCTTCTTACAAATTAGGAACTCAAAATACCAATATTTACAAGCTATAATATCAAATAAGAAACTCCTATATTTTCTATTTGCTGAAATATCGTTACATGTACTGAACAAACATAGTGGCCTCGCCCTGCTCTTTTCATTTTTGGAAAGATGTGTTTACATACTGATAGATAATATATAATTTACAAATTATGGTTTGTTTGAGCAATGATGATTTTATAGTGAGTAATTTACATTGAATTTAGTACTTTTAGTGTCACACTAGGAGAATTTTTTTTAAATATTGCATTACACAATTAAGAACTTAATACTTATATACTATCAAAATATAAATTATTAGCTAAGATTT
>NW_013670165.1:39456-74017 GCF_000517525.1 Limulus polyphemus
TGGTATAACATAAACAAAAAGTAGTTTAATAAAATTTTGGATGTATGAGAAAAAAACCTTGTGTCATGGTAAAGGATACCTATAGTGATAAGGTTAAGCAGCATGTGATGAAAGCCATACATTTGTTTTCCCTTTTTAGTGCTTTCTTTCTAGATAGAGCAGACTGCGACAAATATTTTTAGATCTATGAGTCAGGTCCGATATAAAAAAAGTTATGGAATATATTTTTAGTCAGTTGTGTGGTTATGGTACGAGACATACAGTTTTACATTAAAAAACAAAGGGTTCATTATTAAGCTTTATTATATAACATATATAACTTAAACTTCAATATGTGCAATTATTAATAGTAGACTAAATAACTATAACTTAGATGGATTCTTGCAATTAGTGAAAGTAAAATAAAAATAATCACTGCGATATCAATAGGCCAAGCAGGTTGTTTCAGAATAGATCTTGTCTACTCATCACTACAACACTGTACAATGATAAGCAAAGGCCTTTTGGTGTGCCTAACCTAACTTCACAACTGTTTGTACCGAGAAACAAGGGCTACATTTATGTAATTTCACAGAAATGAATGCATGCTAGCAATCACATGATATCAGCAACCACTTGATAGTATGGCCTTAACTAACTGCCTTTGGTCCAGTTTGAGTCTAAGCATGCGCAATTACTGGTTGAATTGAGAGAAAGACAAAAAGCAGAATGGTGTGAAATTAGTAATGTGTTGTGGAACTGCAACACTTCATTCCTAGAAAAAAAAAAAAAACTTAAAAAAGTGCTGAATCCATCACTAAAGTCCTTGAAACAAAAATTTGATTTTGGGACTCAAAGAATGCAAAAATAACTCTGGACTTCCAAGGTTCAAAATTGTTCCAGATTTGAATTCTATTTAGCACATCCCTATGCAGAACTAAAATGGGAGAAAATACTAGGTGCCACAATGAAATTTTTAGTTACCATGGTAACCTGACACTCCGAATTTGTGGAGGGGTCCTGTTTTTGTGTTACATATTGTTAGATATTTATTTGTCCGTGTATGTTAATATTTCAAACACAGTTAAATGAGCTAGTTATTCACAAATCAAAATGTTTTGAGAGAATAAAGAATATTGATTTGCTGTATTTTTTTTGTCAACCCATTGAATAGCTTAACCAGTATTGTCTCCATATTTTGCTGAGTTACATTCAAAATTTAATTATACAACTTTATTATCAATGTATGTCAATAAACTTGGAATCAGAACATAGTTTATATTGCAAATATTTAACTTATGTGTTTCAAAACAATATATTAAAAAGTTCTCAATTGAATTTTTTTCCCATTTTTATAGCTTATTTAGAAAGCCAATTAAACGATAATAGTTTTTTGGCATTCTATTCTAGTAATGGATAGTTTTTAGTATTCTAAAATGCATATTTGAAAGGCATATGAATTTTTGTTAGGACAATGAACACTTACAGAAAATAAAAACTATGCTTATTTAGCTACATTTTTGAGTGCACTTGTTATCATGTCTTTCAGTATGTTGGTATATGAGCTAATGTGTTCCCACTGTGATGTATTGCTTTTCATGGATTTATTAACTACTTCCATGTTACAAGCCAAGAAATAAAACCATAATATTAAAATAAAATAGATATTTAATAATTGTAATTGTGAATATGATTAATTGTAGATGTGGCAAAAATGATGCATTCAAAGAAAAGAGTATTATTCATTTTATTTCATAGCTTTCAAATTTTCATTTTGCTCTAAATTTCTAATTTAGTTATAGTTAGTGTTAGGTTAAAAAAACATCTAAAATATAAAGTTTTACCATAAAAAAGCTTTTGATGTTCATTCAGGAGGTTCTAAATATGAATGCTGCAAGGTTATGAGTAGTATTTTTATTCCTAGCTTGAAAATTACCTTGCACTCAGATTGACTCAGTAAAATGTGCAGACAAATATTTATTATAAATTCTGGTTTTTGATGTACAATAGGCTTATAATGTTTACTAAAAGTTTGCCAAATTTTGAGAATATGTGCTTAGTACATTGAGAATTGAAGTAATAGTATGTATAGCCTCTTAGTGTTATAAGGTCTATTGGTATAGGATTAAAGCAATGTTAACCAAGAAACATTGATTACGTTTATAGCTTGTCATAAGTAAGCAAGGTATTATGTTGAAGTCACATTATTATTTACACATACAAGGTACAAATGAATAACAGGCAACTGTGGGGCTAATTATGTAACCAACAGCCACAAGGCTACACCCTCATATTCATGAGTTATGTACAAACACAGTGCATGCATACCATCACTAGTTTTTAATGATGTGTTATTTCTGAGACAATAACTCACCTCTCAAACAGAAATGCTATTTTCCTTGCATATCTACCTATGAGATTTTCATGCCACTAGCCTTGAGCTAACTTCCACTTAAATTCACATGTTTAACATGAACTGTGCTTGTGCATGATATTGTCAATATGTGACAATAGCCCTTTAACAATAGGAGAGTGACACAACCTTCATGCAGTTGCAGTTATGATATTAAAATTTCTCGTATGAATGCGATTTGATGAGATTTGCATTTAACAAAACTTTCATCTTCATTTTCTTTGGGTTTTCATTTCAAAAGCTTTGGTTTTTTACATGAATTCTCAAGTGATTGTGACTTCTACTTGTCCTGTGTGAGTGATGAAGTTACACACACAAAAGCCTTATTTCTACTATGTCTTCTGGAGGCTCATTCATTATTGGAGACACGACAGCCTTTGTTCCACATGTGGATTATCTCATGCTTACTAGGCCTCCTCTTCTTGTCCCTTCAGCCGACATTTTTTTCTCCTCAGTTGTGAGTGGCTAGTTAGACGATGATTTTGACCTGATTTGCTTTGGGTAATGCCTCACTGATTAAGGAATGTCCTCAACCTTTCAATCGCTTTCAATATATACTTTCTCAGGTTATGTTCTTTTCATTATCTTTTGCTTGTGTACTTTAATATTTCCCATTCCTTACTCCATAAATTCAGTACTTCAGTTTGCTATATCTTTTTTCTTTAGAAATCTCTCTGGCCTGCTTGTGGAGCAGACCCTTTGCCTTCTTTTTTGCTCTTTAGATCTCTATTTTTACATCTTCGTTGTTTAGCTCCTCCCTTTCCTTTGTTACCTCTCCTCCACCTTTTGTTTGGGGCTCTTCATCATGCTCTAGTGGAGTTCTCTGAAGAGGTTCATTATCTTCTCTTTGCCACCTTTGTCTGTTCCTCTGCTGTTGGAACTCATTGGGTCTAGGTGCACTCCTCATTAATATGCACCTTCCTCCTCCTTGTGTATGTGGTATTTGTGAGGGTCCCTTTATTTGCTCAAAAACCTTCAGTGGTTTTCATGTTTTACTCAAGATCTAGGCTGATGTTGTATGACTTCGGTCCTCGTGATCTTCCCATGTTTTTCCTTTTTCTCAACCATGCCCTTCCATTCCTGTTCCTCAACTGGTTCAGTTTACCCCTACCCTTCCAATCCTGTCTTTCAGGCATTTTTCTTTTTTCTTGTCCTCCCATTACACAACAGCTGGTTTGTTGCTCTTATTGGTGACTATCCTGTTCAGTTCAGCCCAGTGGTTACCCATTTCTCTCCCTTTACCAGCCATCGGTCTTGGTTTCTTGCCAATAGGCTTTTCCCGTTCTCCTCTCCCACATTTTCTCTCTCCACTTCTCTTCACTCCTCTTTTCTTTTCCTTTTCTCCTCCCTCCAACCTTGTCTATCTTCAGCATTTCACTGATGATGTGATGGATCTTTTGGCCAAATTTGCTTTCAAGAGGGTGTCCACCTCTTCTCTGGGTTTTTCCTCTTAACTCTGTGTGATCCCCGGAAAGATTGGGGACTAGCATCTATTGTCTAACAAAAAACTTCTGGTTGTTCTACCATTCTGGTTGAAGAACTTCTTTTCTCTTCAGAGGTCATTTTCACCTGGTCTGAGGATAACCAAGGTCAGTGTGTTAGACACCGTCTTATGCATCCCGATTGTCACATCCTCTGTCATTTTCTACATTTTATCCATTGGAATTGCATATTCCAATTCTGTGCTCTTCCGTTTGACTTAATGTCTGTCCCATATATATGTCAAGTATTCAACTCCTTTCTCGCACCCACACGATATTTGTTACATCTAGGCATTTTCTTCAACTCTTTGTTCATCCAGGCTTAGCCTTTCCCTCTTTGCCTGCTAGCAGTGGAATGTCTGGTCACCAAGATTTGCACTTTTTCAATTTCATCCTACATGAGAGGTTCTTTCACTTTTGGAGACTCTGGCTTCTCTGCCGTTCCTTCTTCCTTTGGGGTGTGCACATGTGTTTTCTCCAATGGACTTTGTAAGACCATTGATCTCGATTTTGAGCCTGCCCTCTTCTATGCTTGAGGACTTGTCATGGTGGTTAAACCATCCCAAGGCTACATCTTTTGTTTCCCCATCATTCTCAGACCAGATCTCTATCTCTTCATTGGTGCTTTCCTTTCAGGTTGAGGAGTATCTCTGAATGACAATACAACTTGTGGCATTTGTACCAAGTACAAGAGCTCACTCTACACCAACATGCATGATTTTCTTGCTGTTTGTCGAGCATGATCCCATTAGCTACCTCTTTTGATGAATCACTTTGTCATGATCCACTCTGACAATTCCATGGTCATTTCTAACATCAACCATCTAGAATGCACCCATTCTGGATGTTTTTGCTTTCAAATGTTGGTCTCTCTATCCTGGGCTCATTTTCATCAAATCTGTTTTGTTGCTTGTTGTGTACTGGGAGCTATGAACCTTTTTGTGGACCAACTATCAGCCAGCCATCATCTACCCTTGGAATGATCTCTCCACATCCAGGTCTTTCATTGCATTTCCTCTCAGTTGGGAATACTTCTCCTGGACACCTTTGTCACCCTTCTCAACTGCATTCTTTTTCTCTACTGGTCCTTTGTTCCTCATCCTTCAGCTCTGGCTTTCAATGTTCTCAGCTAGGCCTGTTCTAGCTTTTTTCTATATGTCTATCCTCCACTTGACTCCTCCTAGTTCCTTGCCTTGATATGTGACACTTCTTGTCAAACCATTCCTGGTGGTGCCTCTTTGGCCAGCTCACCCTTGGTTTCCTCTGTTTCCTTGCTTGACATCCAAGCCATCTTCCTCTATCCAATGTCCTCTCTTTATTGGTTCAACCTTACATGCTCCTTTTTCATCAAGGGATATCATCCCTCCAACTTCATGGGTAGGATGTATCCAGTCCATCACCAATCGGGCCAAATTTTCCTAGTGTTTAACCTTCTTGTTTTATTCCTTTTGGCCTTCCACTCTGTTTTTCAATAACAGTGGCAGGTCTTTCATCTTTGGTCCATTCATTACTGCTTTCCTTCCAGCTTTCCTACTGTAAACCACTTTTCTGCCTTTTTTGCTTGACTATTTGACCATGGTTTGGTGATCTTCACCATTGCTTATTTTCAGGCAGCATTGTCCACTATAGTTTGTTATTTACATTACCATATGGTGCTTTCTTCCCCTATCCTCTCCACTATTCCAGTACTTCTTTGCCAATCTCCTTGTTTATCTTCCATGCCTGACTGGGACCTTAATGTGGGTTTGCACACACGTGCAAGAGTGTCCTGTTTGAGCCATTGGCTTCTTGCTATTTGTACCACCATTCTCTCAATACATCTTTTCTTCTTCTTCTCACCTGTGGTCACTGTCATTTGGATGTCTATGCTATTGATGCTTCACACATTCTCTTCCACCACATTCATATACTCCTCTACCCAAGAGTGTGCCCCTATGGAGCTCCTGAAGGATTGGATTCTAGCATTTTTGTGAGAAAAGGTTAGTTATCTTGGAAATTAACATTTTGCTAACCTGAATATGTGTTTCTGATAGATACCTCTACACACATTCCTACTCATTCTCTTCACTTCCAGTGCACCTTTTTTTTCTTGCCTTGCCTAAAAATCAAATTTTCACAAGTGCATAGGGGGATTTATTGAGCATGTAGGTTGTGTTGCCCTTTTATTTGTGGAGTGCTATTGTTGCATGATGATATCATCATGCACCATCACAGTTCACATTAAATATATATATTTATGTGGGAAGTAGCTCAAGGCTTGTGACATGCAAATCTCAGACAAGTGCATGAAGGAAAAAGCATTTCTGTGTGTGGAGCTGAGTATCTATCAGAAATACATTTTCAGGTTAGGAAATTAATTTCTATGTGATATTTAACATGAGAAAAAAAAAGAAAAACTTAAACCTTTTAAAAACCACCAATCATAATTTTCAAGGATGTGCCAACTGTGAAATGTGAAGATCAAAGCAACATATACATAAAGCAATAACAAGGTATTGTGATAATATATAAAGGGAGGAAGAACTTTACAAATGAGGAAGAGGATGTCTGTCTGAAAAATGTACAGTAATTTCTTATAACTGTAAGCAATATGATTAGTTTTTCTACATGTGTTGCTTGACTTATGTTTTCCATCAGTAGTTGGATTCAATTATACTATGTTAGCAGTATGTGTTTGTTTTTGAGATAAAGTTGCTTTATTTTGGTCAGTTTAATTTTTTCTATTAAGTGTGTTGAACTTTATTCTTCATCATAATAAGATTATTTCATATATTTTCATCCATCTAAATCTGTGATTTAATATGCTCATCACCAAATCTTTCGGAAAAGTTTTATTAGATATTTATGTAAAAATGCAAATGTATATATATATATATATATATATATATTAATGTTTTGAAGATTTGTGAAGCTTTAATTCATTTCAACTTTAATTGAAATTTGTATTTTAGTTAAATACATTTTCTTTACACTATATTTTTTTACAGTGTCTCTGAAATGTGTGAATTATAATTTATTTCTCACCAAATGTATACATCACTAAAGATGTTTGGTACAGCTATATGAAAACTTTGAAAAGAAAAATATCTTCTTGATTTTTATTAAAAGGTGGCATGCTCACTATTTTTTTTATTGCTTTTACCAACAATATTTTTAAAGCATTTCCTTTAGAAGAAAAATAGTTCTGTTGGCTCAATGATATACATGGTTTAAAAAACTTAATTAAAATTTGCTTATATATATTTCATAATGCTTACTAGATTTCAGAATGCCTATTCACTTTCATCAGAACAAACTTTGTGTATACATATTGAAGTTTGTTTTATTGTTGATAATTGTCCTGTGAATTTTATAGAGCTCACCATCTTTAGGGATCTAATTTTTGTATGAAATGAAATGCTTATTTTGTAAATATATTTGACAATATTCCATTTTATTTACTTGTCATTTCAATATTATATTTAGATAGTTCACTTCTTCATATCTCAGCTTAAGCAAGTTTACTCTAGTTTTTCTCGGTGGTAACAAAAGTTTAAAATATCAAGATTTGAATGAACTTTATATGAGTTTGATTCACTTGTTAGTTGTAAGTTATAGATACAAGTTTTTTTGAGAGAATTTGGCTATTGTGGTTTACTTATTTTTACAACAAGTATAATTACTTCATTAAACAAGTGGCTCAGAGTGTAATATACATATTTATTTAGTTAAAAATTCATGGAATTCAAAAAGATTCCTTCTTTCAGGGAGAAAACATTTTATCAGTCACAGGGCCAGATGGGTTCAACCTACTTCAGCGAGCTGTTGGCCTACACCGTGTGGAGCTGGTTAAATGGATATTAAACAGAGGATGTGATGTGAACCGTGGAGTTTGCAGTTTTCCCTTGCATATAGCAGCACTTCATGGTTCTGTAGAAATTGTAGAGCTGCTTCTGAAACATGGAGCAAGGATAGACCTTGAAGCTCGCATGTGTTTTCCTGGCCCCCATAATGTGAACTGTGAACTTCGAAATGTACTTTTGCATGGTTCTGTGTTTGCTGACCGTTCATCAGATAGGCTACAGTCAGCTGAATATTTTGCCATAGATGGTGACCATTATGCTGTATTAGACATGCTTGCATCTCAAGGAGAGGATACATGGTTACCATGGCAACAAAAACGACCCTTGTTGCATCTGTCTTGTGAAAGGGGTGCATATATGTGTGCTACTAATCTAGTGAATGATCGTCATGAGGAGATCAATCAGTGCTATGATGAGTATTATCCTATCCATCAAGCTGCTTTGCAAGACTTGTCTTTTTTGTGCCTGCTTCTTGACAATGGAGCAGATGTCACTGTTAGAACTTCTACTCAGCAGATGACAGTGCTACATGTTCTTTTGTTATTGGGCAAGAAATCTGCAGAGGAAACCTTAGCTACCATTAAAGTTCTATTGGATAGAGGTTGTAGGGAGCTGATAAATGAGCCTGATAGTCTAGGAAATACACCCTTACATGCACTTATTGTGAGGTATGCTTTAGAAGAATCTAGATATGGTTATGATCATGAACCTCAACCTTGGAATAAGTGGGATATGCTTCACATGGTAAGGTTTCTCATCCAAAATGGATGTAGTCCGAGCATTAATCACCAGGGAAACAGTGCTCTTGCATGTGTTCTTCGACATGTTCGAGACTGGGAGTTTAGATATGAACTCCTGGATATGTTGCTTCAGCATGGGGGAAATCCCAACTGCGTGGGAAGGGATGGATCTGCACCTCTTATGGTGTGCCTTGTGCCATTAATTAACAAAGATCCTCTTCATTGTCTTACTCATACTAAAAAAGTATTCTATCTGAACTCGGTGCGTCTCCTATGTAAGTATGGTGCTAACCCTAACTGCACTTCTCGTAGTAACTTGACTCCTCTTCATGTCCTAGTCTTCACTGCCAGTGAGTATATTACTTTGAATCGAGAAGAGGATAAAGCCAATGCTTTTGCCTTCATTCGTCAGCTGTTAGTAGTTCTCTTGCAACATGGGCTAGATCCTAATGTGCGGTTTTCGCAAAGAACTCAACACATTCTTCTAGCCCTAATGGACATGGTCCAGAATGCTCGCATGCCCGTGGACCTGAATTATGTTTATGATCTGACATTGACACTATTACAGTATGGAGCAAATCCAAATATAAGTATTTCCAGCACTGAGCCAATGATATGTCACTCTCAAAGTTCTGTCTTCCTGAAAAAATCATCCAATCAGGTAGGAGCTGCTTAATTTATCATTTCTTTTCAATTACTTCTATTTTCAAAAGAACAAAGTTCAATAATTACATTAGTGATACTTTCGTACTTGCTTCTTGTTTCTATTTCTTAGCAAAACTGGAATTAGACTTTTCTAATTGAAGTTACTGTGCATATGATATGGTTCATGACATATTCCTGTAAAAACTTTGTGGTTGCAGTGTAGATAAAATGCATTTTAATTGCCAGTTTGACTGAAAGAAAGACATTACTCTTTACTGGCCGAAAGTTGAACAGTGATAACATATCAAAAGCCTAATTTCTGAGACAATACCTCCCCTCTTCACACAGAATTGTTATATTCCACATGCATCTGCCTAAGAGACTTACATGCCACTAGTAGCCTTGAGCTAACTCCCACCTGAATTCATGTGTTTAACATGAACTTCATGGTGCATGATGACATCATCATGTGACAATAGCCCTTCACTAATAGGATGGTGATACAACCTCCATGTACATTAACTCCCCCTAAGCACTTGCCTTCGAGGCAACTTCATTATTTTCCTTGGCACTGGGAATGGACATGTTTTAAACTTTTTATTCAATTACATGAGATTTGCAGTAGTTTACAAAAACTTAATATTTATTCCAATTTCACTGGTTTCTTTTATTGTTGAAAAACATCAAACAGTTTTTTTTCTTACTTTATCCCATGCTAGCAATGATATTTCTAACATGGGACCTGAGTTTTTTTGGCTTCTTGGGCTGTGATGAACATGACATCCATTGTTCCATGTGCTGTTGGTTCCTTCATGCACTCTGGGCCTCCTTCTTCTATCTGTTCAGCCAACTTTCCTTCTCCACAATTTCAACATAACTGGGATAATGATGAGTTAATCTGCTATTTCCTCCATCATATATATGGATATATTTGTGGAAGAATAACCTCACTCTTCTATTCCCATCCTTGAGATAATTTCACAACTATGTTCAATTCTCTCTCTCCTTCCTCTGATGTTGGGTCCGTGCAATCTCAATTTTTGATCAACTGCATACCCATGCTAACATGCCTTGTCATCCTAGTGTACGTGAATGTTTTATTCCAACTTACGACTATTCTTCATTTTCAATTTTTGATTCCCACTTATTGGACTCTCTTTTCCAAGTGTAGGGGATGTACCCCTTAACTTCTATTTCCATATATTGTGCCCACATTTTATGCTTTTGTCTCTTTTACCACCCTCTTACATTACTATTTTACCTTCTGATTGAAGATTCTCATGGTTCTGCAGAGGAGTATTTTCTGGAAAGGTTTATTCTTTTCTTTTCACTACATTGACTCATAAATCGTCTTCCATTCTATACCTCCCTACTTGTTTCCTCTGCTGTTGGGACTTGTTGCTCTTTTACCAAATGTATATCTCCCTCACACTGCTATTTGTAATTTTCTTTGTGGTCCATTTCTTTGCCCAAAGGTCTTTAGTGGTGTTTCTGACCTTCTATAGACCCAGACTATTGCAACCGTGCATCAGTCATCATCTTTTTCATCATTGACATTCCATTCCTTTTCTAGGCCTGCTAAATCTGTGTCTCACCTTCCCATCTCAGCTTCTTGGCATTCTACTTTCTGCACTTCCTACTGTTAATGTTGTGTTCTGTTTTCCATTTTGTCAGCTCTGTATCTGTGGGGGCCCATCTGTCTTTCTTTGCCAACCTTTTGTATCCATTTTTGTTTATCAGATGGGTTTTCAGATTCTTACCTGCAACCTATCTCTCCGCTTCACTCCTTCTCCTCTCCTTTTCTCTTTATTATTTACATTTCCTTTCTTTGCCCCTCTGTTCCTTTTTTTTTTTCTTCAATGTTTTAAGGATGTCATCTCAGATTTTTTGGCCAAGAATGCCATAAAGAAGGTATTTACCTTGTACACTTGGTTTTATTCTAGTCTTTTTGTGTTCCCAAGTTGACTAATCCCATTTCTGTCTTCCTTCACCTCTATCTGTTTATTAATTTTATTGCGTTAGTTGATGTTGGTCCATCTACTATCATACTGTGGCTCACATTTCAACCCCTTTCTCTTGGTTTTTTTACCATACATTGCCAGTTTTCCACTCTTGCTGGTATTCAGGTGGCTTTATCTCCTACATTTTGCATTTCCAGTTGCTTTCTGGTTTTGTTCTCTGCCCTCTCCTCTTTATTCTGACCCTTCCTTCTTTATTGATCCTCTCGTCCTAATCCCATGCCTGACTGGGACTTTGTTGTGGCTTTCACACTCTTCCATAGGCTCCATTTGAGCTGTTGACTTCATGTTTATTATTTTATCTTTCTTCTCCTTTTTGACTGTTGTCATTGTCTTTGAATGTCTATGCTTTCAGTGCATACTCTTTCAGTGTACTTCCTTCCTCTATTCCTAACAGACTTTTCTTCCTACCACTTCGGCTGCTCAGGTGGGTGATCATTCTTTCAAATTTCACCACACTGGATTCATCAAGTGTCTCACTTTCTTACATCTCATTCTTATTGGCCCTTGGACAAGGCCCTTTAAGCTGGAATGGGGATGAATCCGTACACATCCATCTCACTTTATCTTCATCATTTGGCTGTTTCATTTCTTGTAGGGTTTACGTTCCTTCCAGTCACTGTTTTTTACTACACCTACATACTGTTTTTGAGAAGGGTAAATATATTTTCCTTTTCAGGGCCTTTATCCCCTTTCTTGGATTCCATCAGGTGGCTGGTGTTGCTGAGGGTATTCTTATTTCCTAAAATCTGCATCTGGCCAGGTATAATGGAAAACACTCAAACCATCTGCCTTGACTCTACCAGTCCCCTCTGTGAGATGTGGTGTTCTGCAAGACCACTAGAGGTATCCACATAATCTACAATTTTTCACACTTGTCCAATCCAGACCATACCATTTCCTTGGATTATCATGGAAAAAGCTAGCACCAGGGAAGTGACTGCTCTCTTCTTTGTTTCATGCTTGCCTGCTTTTAGAAATAGGGTTTTGTAGTCACTCATTACACTGTCTCCAGTAAAAACTTTTCTGGTTATTGGTCTGGTGGGATCAGGGCACTTCTCCAGATCTCCCCAATGTGATTTCTTCCCCCTTCTTTTTCAGGTGGAGCATAGGAGATTTTGCCACTTACCAGTTCCTAGCTGCTGTGGTGGGAGAATCCTCGCTGGTTGGGCTTAGTGCAGTATGGTGAGAAGTAGGGCTATGATAACACTGCCAGTGTAGTATGGATCACCCCTCACACAGCTGATGTGCCCTCCTCCTGTAGCCAGAGCCTGTTCAGTAGAGTTGAAATGAGCACACAGCACAAGATCTGATCACACCTTAATCAACTATATATATATATATTGGCTCATCAGCTACTTATGTGCAGGTGTTCAGTTGGCCATGTTTGAATTCTGCTCATCCCTGAGACACTTGAGCCTCTATTGCTTCTCTCCTTTCATCTTGGCCTAAGATGAGATACAGTCTCCCACGGGTGTGCCGCTGTGGAGTTTCTTTCATCATGTCACAGTCCATGGGCTTTCCCTTCAAGCTCTTTCTAAAGGGATCTTAGCTAGGTTTAAAATTTGCAAAAGACCTTCCACTATTTCCAACGCATGATTCTAGCAATTGTGTGTAAAGAGGTGAAGTATCATCTTGGAAGTTAACATTTTTCAATACTGAAAATATTTCCGATAAGTATTCACCTCTTCACATATTCCCACCTGCTCTCCCCACTTCTGTTGCACCTTTTTTTTTATCTTGCTTCATCTAAGAATGAAGTTACCTCAAGTGCAGGTGCTTAGGGGGAGTTACTACGCATCAAGGTTGTTTGCCCTCTTATTGGTGGAGTGATATTTTCACATGATGTCATCTTACGCTAGCGCAGTTCATGTTAAAAGTGAATTTAGGTGGGAGTTAACTCAAGGCCATTAGCATAGAAGTCTCTTAGGCAGATGTGCAAGGAATATAACAATTCTGTGTGTATGGAGATGTCTTATCAGAAATGCATTATGAGTATAGGAAATTTTTTTATTCTGAAAACATTCATTTAACAAAATAAGTTTTTTTAGAAAGCTTTCAGAAAATGCAATCTAATACTTCTAAAAGTAATTTGTTTAAAAATTATTGGAAAAATCAGTCAAGCTAGTTGGTTTTATTAACTAAAACTTTGCAGTGTGGGTATGTGTCCTGGAAAATATGAAAGGTTCAATTTCTAGACCTGGAAAGTCCTTACAAAAATGATAATTGAATATGAAAGTCAAGAGTTCTGGAAAGCTAAGATATCATCATACTATTTTTAGCAATAAATTTGAAAATATCAGTAAATAAAACATTTCTACTTTGGTCAACTATTTAAAGTCCTATATATAACAATCATGAAGTTAGTTTGTCAGAACAGTGAGTTTAATTTGAGAAAGCAATTCTACCTACTTTCTCAACCCAAGTTGATAAATTTTAATTTATTACTTTAACTGAGTGTGTTATAATAATAAAAACCATTGACTAACATGTCAAGAGCTGACTTAAATACATAATTACTTTTTCTACCACATTTACCATTTTATTCAACATTCCTGTCAATTAGGTTAGATAGTAATGAAGTGTGTGTGCACCATTTTGTTTAATAATTTGAGTGGTGTGCATGATGTTCAGTTATCTTCTTGTAGTTATAGTCTGAAACTTTGGCTTTAGAGAGTTGTAATTGCATTTCATGAATCAAAAGACTTGGAATGTGTTAAAAGTTTTGATAACTGGAGACATAGCTAATCAGGTACTTAAGAGATTGAATATGAAAATGCAACATTATTTCAATATTCACATCAGTCAAACTGTCGTTTCATAGGTTATCAACTTGTGTAATTCATGTGTGATGATATGATCTTGATGTTATATTGAGCCTTGATGAAAATTATATGCTTTATTGCTAAGCCTCAATGTTTCAGTAGTGGTTTTTCTTTTTTTTCCCCCATTTCAGTTCTTTAGAGACTACTGAAATAATATTAGGTAACAATAATAGTTTATGTTGGTTACAGTCAAAGTTATTGTGCAGCCAAAAAAAAGAATAACAAATGGTCCATATTGCAGCAGTGAAGTATTGTTTAACCTATAGTAAACAGTGAACTGGGCATTAGATTCTAAGTTCTTTCATTTTACTTTTTAAAGCACACACTTAAATTACATAACACTGACCTTCAATAGATAGGATTATTTCTGAAATGGTATTACCTCTCTCAACCAAAGCTATTTTGATCCTCGTTTGCCCTCTGAGCATTGCTAAAAAATTTGCACTAACGGGGCACCAGTCTTTTATACTCCTTTCACGTCATAATCATGTGTCTAACCTCCACCAATCATACTGCACCATCTATACTAGTGCAACTAGCTCCCTCTACTATTCTAGCACGATCCTGACTTTCTCAATTGGCATTCTAGTGTATAGACATGTGTTTTAACTCGTTCTCCATGTGACTACAAAATTTTGATTGTGCGTGATCACAAATTTGTTTCAATTTCAACTTTTAAGTTTCAACTTCTTGTATTTGATTTTCATTGTTTCTACTCGTTTTAGAAATATTTCTATTTTCTGACTTCTGCTTTGTTCATATGAATTCAAGATTTAATATGGCACATGATGAAATTCCTGCATTAGTAGACAATGGTTCTGACACATCTCCCAAAGTCTTGGGGTCGACGATGTCTGCTGGGGAAGCGCAGGCTTAGTTCGTGGGGAATTCATATCTTACGTTTGGCCAATAATTTCTTCCTTTTACATTAATATTTTTTGTGAGGAAGGATATAACTACTGTGTAGAAATTTGTTTCTACAGCACTTTCCACCTGACCACACCTCCATGTAATCTGCTGGGTTAGGTATTGTTCTTTTTTTCCCAGGAGATCTGTGGTAAGTTTTTCAGTGTGTATTTCTCACTCCCAGTAGATATACCCATGTTTAGCAATTTGACGTGTGCTTGTGTGGAATAACAATTTCTGCTCTCGATAATTCAGGTCTTTCTTGTCTTCCCTACTCAATATTTGGTAAGTTCAAATTTGCTTTAAGAGTTTGATTATTACATTGTTTTTGTTTAATATATGGATATTTGGTATATGTACTGGTTTTGCATGATTGTTACTGTTTGGGTACTTGTACCTTAGGCTAATTTTGTGGGTGTGTTGGTTTGTTATTTTTGCTTCTTTTCACTGTATGTGTTATTTAGTTTGTAAGTTCCTTTTTCTTTACTACGAGTCACATATAATTGGAGATTAGATTTGAGTCAAAATTTGTTATTGTTAACTGGGTTCTTTATTATTCTCATGTTATTCAGGGTAGGTGTTACTTTCATGTCATTTGTCTTGTAGGTTCTTTGGGTGGACTTATAAGGGTCTTTTATCTTCTAAGTTTCTTTAATGGTTTTGTACTTTTGGTGTTCCTTATTGTTTTATGTTTTAGGTCAAATTTCATAGTTTTGCAGGTTTGTTATTTTTATGTACTTTGTAGACTGTATAAATTTCAAAGTTTTGTTAGTTCATTACTATTGAGTACTTTCACTAAGTATGTTGAGTTTGTGAAATTTTGACTAGATATTTCACAACAGTTCTATGGGTTCTACAGGATCTATCTGAAGGTTTCTGCCTTCAGTTTTGCTCCCCCTCTATCCACTTCCCAGATCTCCTTCCCTCCTCCTCAAGATTGTACCCTGTCCAGTTGTCTTGCTGAGTCTGGTCAAGACCTCCTACACAAAGGAGCTATCAAAAGGGTGGTGCCCACTCCACTGGGATTTTACTGCAGTCTGTTTGTTGTCTCCAAATATACATCTAATATCTGTCCCGGCTGTATACCTATCTGGAGACACCTCACTACACCATGGAGTCCTACCTCTCACTTCAGTGAGTTTTTCCCCTGGGACTTTCGATAACCGAGTTTGATGTGATGGATGCCTATCTTCATATTTAAGTTGCGCCATTTTCTTCTCTTGATCCATGAGGGTTCTGTCTTCCAGTTTTGGATGCTGCCGTTCAGTATTTCTTCAGCTCCTTATATGTTTTGTTGAGTGGTACACTCTTTTGCACATCATCTTCACTCACTGGGTCTTCGGACTCACCATTACATGGATGACTGGCTACTGCTTGCCTCTTCCCATGCTCAGTCAGTCATTCATACATGCATGCTTACTTCTTCGAGAAGCTGCTCGGGTGGGGTTTCTCATGGAGTCCGAGAAGTCCTTTATTACCCCCTATGCAGTATCTTATTCATTTGTGGATTCTCTTCAATTCCCATCTTGGTCAGGCCCAGCCTTCTCTATTTTGGCTCCTGGATATGGAGCAGGCAGACACAAAAGCCCTACCTTCTCTTTCTCTCTCTGCATGAAAGGTTCTGTATCTTTCATGGATGTGGGCTTCCTTGGAAGCTCTCATTCACTTGCTTCAGGCGTACATGCATTTCCTTCTTTGGATGCTTATTGATTAGTGGAACTTCTCCCATGTTCTCTTGGACCATCCCATGACCCTTCCACCAGGGATCAGGGCCAACCGTGCTTGGTGGCTCAACTGGAACTTGACCCAAGTCTTATCTATTCACTGATGCTTCCTTGATGGGTTGGGAAGCTACTCTCCATATCAACATCCTGGAACCTTTGGCAGTTCATTGGACTCTGTATCATTTCCTACTGCTCCTGTGAGTGTTGGTGGTTATGGCTCATTCTGACAATTCCACTTTTGTCAGCTATATCACCAAGCAAGGAGGAACCAAGTCCAGATCTCTGTGTTTTCATACTGAATCTCCTGTACTAGGCCAATGATCATGACATGATAGTTCTGGTGTATCGTGTTCTCAGAATTTTGAATCTTGTGGCCAATCACTTATCCCATCCCAACCAGGTTCTCCCCATGGAGTAGTCTCTTCATCCTCAGGTATTTCTGTGGATGTGTTCTCAATGGGGAACAGTGCATATCTATGTGTTTCCCATTCACTGGAATGCCAAACTTCCTTCCTTCTGGTTTTCAGTTCCTAACCCCTTAGCTCTGGGAGTGGATGCTTTCAGTCTAAATGGGGGGGGGGGGGTCGTTCACCTATATGCCTACCATGTGTTCTGCTGGTTACTCCTGATCCAGTCCCTTGCCCATACCATTTGCCCTTACTCCATGTCTATGTACCAGAGGCAATTGTCTTACTTCAGACTTTGGTCTATTTGCCATGGCTTCTGACCATCCCATTTGTTTGATCAGGGTTTGTCTGTTTCAACTGTTGCTCGTTATAGGGCTGCCTTGTTTAACACCTTCCATTCTCCCGCTTTTGGAAAGTCTTCTTGTCCTCGGTTATTTCCCTCCTTTTTTATTCCTTTCGATTGGTTTGCTGGATTGGGATCTCAATATTGTCCTTCCTGTCCTGTCTGGTTCTCCCTTTGAACCCTTTGCAATGTGTTTCTTGTATCATCTTTCCCTTAAGACCTATTTATTCCCCCTCCTGGCATGCGGCCATCGTCATTGCAATATTTATGCCATTAATGTTTCCTGCATCCTTTACCATTCCTCGTATGTTATCCTTTTCTCCCATTTCCTTACCTTCCATTTTTCACCTGTACTCTTGTTCGGACCTGGATCAACTACTTTATCCAGTTCATTCCCTGCTATGTTACATAACTTGTACTGCCACCTTTCATGGTTCTTGTTTCTGTCTATTTGCTCCATGGAATTCCTGTTTCCTGTGACCTATCACCTATTATGCTTACTGGTTGGGTTTGTCAACTCATATGACTGGTGTGTTCTGACATGTCCATGGAAGGTTGCCATCCACATAATGTTTTTTCACACCAAATTCATGATCTATGTCTTTAGCAGCTTGAAACTGCTATACTTTGGAGGAGATCATTCAGGCTAGTATGTGGACAACTCCAAATACATTTGTCGCACATTATCTGCACAACCTAACTGTGTCTTCTTTGGCAGGTATTGTCTTCATCCTGTGGTGTTTCTACACACATGTGTTCGCCTTTGACTTGGATAAGTCTACATATTATTATTTTTTATCTTATTTCATTGATATACATCATATTTGAGGATCTTGCCTGGTTGCAGGTGTTGTCTTGTCAGGTATGCTTATTATATTAGCACTAAATCTGGATACTTTTATAACATTCACTGTTGTGATGGGGTGTTTCTGTAAGACCACAGGCTGCTTATCTAGTGGTGTGTGTATGTATGTATATATCACTGTTTTGTATATAAAGGACTGTCACTCATGGACTTCATAAGTAAAGCAGGTGGGGATTTTTCCCATCCCTACTGACATGTGATTCTTACAATTGGGATTTTTCTGCTTTCCAAAATAGAGAATTGCAGACACTCATTGCACTGTCTCCAGTGTGTCATTTCTCCAGACTCCCTGACGTGTATCCCCAACCTACCCTTTTCTTCTAGTTGAGCACAGGAGCCTTTGCCACATGTGGTTCCCAGTTGCTGGAGTGGCGGTCCATGGAGTCTTCCTCCCGAGTAGGGTTGGTACAATAAACTAAATCAAATTTCATAGCTCATATGTACCCACTCAGTGAGAAGAAGGCTATTGTCTTTATACTTATTCATTATGCAGTAACATTATATTCTGGATCCAAGCTGCTTCTCCTGGATATTTTTGCCCAGGCTGATTGCAAGTGTTGATCACAAAGTAAATTTCTTATGTAGTTTGCTTCTACTGGATGTTATCTGCCCAGATAGACTACACTTGACATACTCAATTGTGTCCCAAGGCCCTTCTTCTGGATGTGTTTGCCCGGGCGAACCACACTTGCTGATCTTACAAACTTATGCAAGGCACTTCCACTGGATGTTTTTGCCCAGATGGACTGCACTTGTCATAATCCAACATATCCCAAGGCACTTCCCCATTCAAACTACTTATTCACACTTGGCCTATTCATATACAATTTACAGTCTTTTAGCCCTAGCCACGTATACTTATATTACATTATTAGACACCTTACTATGACTATCACTGTGTCCCATGCTAATGCGTGCTACATATGTGAATGTATTATGCACTGTTTGTTGACAATGGGCTGATTCTGAATTACTTGACAATTTTTCATCAAACTACTTATTCAAAGTGCTTCCCCTGGATTTTTTATTTTGTCAGGAAGGATTGTTCTTGTTGCTCACAATATCCTAGACAAGGCGTTTCCACTGGATGTTTTGCCTGGTTGGACAGCAATTGATGTGCTCCAGTGTGGCCCAAGACTGTCCTTGGCATATATTTATTTGATCCCATTGTTGATTACACACTAGAGATTCTGTTTTTGTCAATGCTGTGCTGTTTCACATCATAGCTATACAGCACTTCTTCACATAACAGTGCTGTACGTCTCTTTCTTGAGTCTATGGTGCCTGCCTATTACATTCTGTCCTATATGTATTACTGTGTTCATTACTAGGTGAAGAGCATACCTGTTCCAGAAGTTGTGCTATACCCCACAGATGTGCCTTCTTTTCTTATTGTGGCACACCTGTTCCTTCAAGGTGGCTGCTCTCTGCTTGATTGAATACTGTCATGCCTTCTCCTGCCCCTCCACCTTTGCAATGTAGGATTCTAGCTTTGGATGAGACGAAGTAGTACTGTTTCGGAAATTAACATTTTCTTACGCTAAAAATGTATTTCCTACCTTCTCTCACCCACTTCCCACCCTTCCTCCACACTGATATGCCAGTGTTTCTAGATTTTACCTGCCAATCCTCAAAAGTGAGGATTGTGCTAGAATAGAAGAGGGAGCTACTTGCGCTACTATAGATGATGCAGTATGATTGGTGGAGGGTAGATACATGATCAGCAAATGTTCTGTAATGGAGTGAAAATCAAGGGGTATAAAGGATTGGTGCACAATTAGCAAAATTTTTTTAGCAATTCTTAGATGGCAAACCAAGATCAAGATAGTTTTGGCTGAGAGGAGGTAAGTACCTATTGGAAACACATTTTCAGTGTAAGAAAATGTTAACATTTAGTTAGCAGTAAGTACAGCAAAGCATTGTCATGTGCTTTTAACACATCTGGATATAGACTGGTATAATTCAAAACTCCTGTTTTAAAGTAACTCTAGTTTATCATAATATTTCCATTTTATAATTATGAAACAACTTTGAAAGATTTGAGTGAACGAGGTATGTCCCTGGATCCATGTAGAACATTAAGAGGGTGGGTCCTGGAATTTTGTACTTGGTGAGATGCATAGATCAAAATTTAATATACAGATGATAACTGCAGTGTATTCCAATTAAACTTGTTAAAATATTTTTACACCTCAACTGGAACACTAATAATACCAAATTGGAAAAGTGGCAAGGTCCACAGATATTGTGATTGGTCCTTTAATACTATATGTGTATATTCATGCCATTAACATTTTTAAATGTTAATTGCAAAAATAGTTTACTTCTCCAATGATTAATTAAAAAAAATCTTACAAAAATAGTCAACCTAAATGCATTATATGAAGATCAAAATATGTTTGATTGAAAAACTGAAGCTATCCTCAAAAGGTGTTACAAACAATTTGATCAATTAATGTGTTTAGTATTTATTAAAGTGATGATATTTTTACACTGCTTGTATATATGTTGTAAATGTTAGAAGTTCAGTTCTAGTTGTTATTAGTATTATTATTATAATTTAAGTTTCTAGAATTTTCATATCAATGATAATATTATATTCCATTGTAACTGATAGTCCTCTGGCTGCTGGGTAGCACTCATAAACTTTGTTTTCTGTGAACTAAGTTTTAGTTTTTGCTTTCTTTTTTATAGTCATAGTATCAAAATAATCAATTTGAGCACAGAAATAAATGTATATAAACTTTTCTAGGTATTGTACTACTACATCCAGCTGATAATTCGTAAGGAAGAACTCCTTGCAGATGTTGAACAGAGGTTTTCCAGACTATTATGGCTTTACTACTACAGTATGAATCATAGAGAGCTCTACAGTTGTCTGAAGATCCTCCACACCCAGACTGCCCTTGTACCAATGAGGCGGTTGGTTGCTTCCCAGGTGCGACAACTTTACACCCAGCCCCGGACTCTAAAACAGATCTCCCGATTAAGCATCTACAGTGCTCTTTGCTGTAAAGTGGCACCAAATCTTAGTAAACTTCCACTCCCTGGACCTCTGAAAGAATATTTGCTAGAATGGACGCATTAGTTGTCAATGGACATTCTTTTCTTGTTCATTTGAGTGGTTTAAAATTATGAGCAGTTGAGTGGAGTTATTTTTAACTGTAACCTCCTAGGTGTGATAATTATTAATATTAACCACCTGCGCATTATAATTGTGAATTGTAAACTCCTGGGTGTGATTATTATTGATTGTAACCACCTAGGTGTGATAATTATTGACTATTTACCACTTAGGTGTGATTATTATTGACTAATAATTTGAGTGGAGTTATCTTTGGTTGTAGTGACCTATGTACAATAATTGTTAACTGCAACCATTTGAATGTGGGATATATTTGATTTTGAGTACGTGCATGGGATTAATGACACCTTTTTCTGAGGTTATTATTTGAGTGAGAATATTAAATGTAACCACCTAAATATGCTTATCATTATGATTGCCATTAAGAGAGGTTATCTTTGATTGTAACTCTGGGGGTAGTTATTTGTTGATTCTGACCTGGTTCAACTGAATAATGAGTGAGGGAGTTGTAAAAGAATTCTGGTGTGATGGTCCTAGAAAAGTACCATGACTAAAATGTACTTTTTATCATAGGGAGTTGTAAAAGAATTCTGGTGTGATGGTCCTAGAAAAGTACCATGACTAAAATGTACTTTTTATCAGAGGGAGTTGTAAAAGAATTCTGGTGTGATGGTCCTAGAAAAGTACCATAACAAAAATGTACTTTTTATCATAGGGAGTTGTAAAAGAATTCTGGTGTGATGGTCCTAGAAAAGTACCATGACTAAAATGTACTTTTTATCATAGGGAGTTGTAAAAGAATTCTGGTGTGATGGTCCTAGAAAAGTACCATGACTAAAATGTACTTTTTATCTTTCTATTGAGAATTAAGTGAACTTCTTGTATGCAGAGATTCTGGTCTAGAAGCTATTATTACATATGTGTGTTTACACACAACGTAAAAGGAAAAATTCATTCCGTTCATTGAAGTATATTGCCTGCTTGAACTATGTAGTTATTAATTTTGATTGCCTTTTTGTAATCAGCTAAGTGGTGTTAGGTCTCTAAGTAGCTACAATTTTGCTTTCATACGTACTTATGATCCATGTTTGAGTTTTCATGAAAGTGCATGAGCAGATGTTTCTTCAAACCCGTGCTGTCACTGGCCCAAATATGCCATATTTAGTTATGGTCTTATCAAAGTCTTAAAATGTATTCAATACAGCTGATTTACTGCAGTATTTGTGAGATCTGATATTAAAAACTTGATTAATTAATGGAATGGTGTTTTGATGTCTTAATGTCTGAGCTTGTGTTCAAACTTTGCCAACCAGGGTGTAACTAGTTAAACTATTTGTACTAAAATATGAAGCAGTTCTGACTGAGTTACATAATTCTGTGTAAGTTATGAATATAAAATATGTATGTCATAAACTATCCAATGGAGGGGAAATCACATAAAGAAATCTTGCAATAAAACTTATCATAAAAACAAAGTTACATAATAAGAAATGCAACTTAAGATATTATGTTGGTAAAACAGTGTATTTCATTACCTTTATTCGTACAAAATACACAAAACTGAAAAACGTTTTGCCAGATATATCCATCATTATGAAGTATATTTTGCCTAACTTCCAGTTAGACAAACCATTCTGGTTTTTATTGATGTCTAGTAGGAACCCTTCACATTTTTGTAATCTGTAATAATTGCCCAGCTCTTAGTCAATCAAAGATTATTTAAAAAAATTAGTCTATTAATTTAATTTAAAGGAATATAAATTTACCAAAAAAACTGAATTTTATGAATATATTTTACCTGTATTATAACACAAGTATTTTTCTTCAATACTTATTTGATTACCCTTGTACTGAACAGTTTCTTTACTGCAGACTTTCTAGGTAAGCATATTGTATGCAAGAATTTAAGCTCGGTTCAATTTCACTTGATCACAAATCATTTGAAAAGCCCATAAACATTATGACATTGTTATTTCTTATAGCTTTTTTTTTCTAATTGTTTTAAAAGTGATATTATAATTTATTGTAATTCTTTACACTTTTCATTGTGTGTAAAAAAGTTAGTCTTATATGACTTGTGGTTTTGTTGTTATACAGGCTCACCCATGTCATATAAAACTAACTTTGAGGAAAATTTTTTCTTGCATAAATATTCTTATATATAGACACGTATTGTTACTATAGCATTTGAAACTTATTTGTCATCATCAACAACTTACCATTATAGCATATTTTAGCACTGTTCTGGTATAAAAAGAACCACTAACAATGACTTCTCAGTGAAAAGACGATAAAATAAGACTTGTGTATTTACAAGTCATCCAAAAAATTATCACCCACATTTAGCCAGCTTGATGATTTTTTTTAAAGCTTTGTGAAATTTCATTGCAATGAATTTTAGTCAATTTCTAACATCTGTTAGTTTGTGATGCTAGATATGCAAAGCTTTCATGTAATAGTAAGCTATGTAGTTCTGAATAGCAAACTACTGGTTGATCTACTTCATATCTAATATATTCCATTTTTCTTTATTTTTAGTTTCATTACATATTATTAATTATAACTTTTAAAATGATTTTTGAGTTGTTTCTTTAATTATAATTACCATTAGGAAATTTATTTCACATTGTTAGTTTATGATGAAAAAAATTTGTTTGTGGTTGATGTTTTACCCTGCATGTTGTTTAAACCAAGACACTTTTCCTCATTTTAACAACCAGACCAGTGTAGACTACATACTTTCTAGTAATGATAGATAGTATTTGAGTTAAAATGATACTAGCAGTAATTTAGTATACTTACTTCTGTACAAGATCATGCAGTGGACAATCTAATGTACTGAACAACATTACTCATTTTCATGAATGTTGGCTCCTCAATTGCTCAGTGGTAAGTCTGAAAGCTTAAAATGCTAAAAATCAGGATTTTGATACCTGTGGTGGGCACAGTACAGATAGCCCATTGTGTAATTTTATACTTAATTACAAACAAGCAAATATATATGTTGATTGTTAGCATGCGAGTTACTTTTCAAATTTAATAGAACTCAACAAAATTTGGACCAGAATATACTGGCATTGCAGAAACTATTAATGATTAAGGACTATTTTGCTGCTTGTGCTGTTAACCGTGATGACCAAGGCTGCTATTGACTAATATAGATGTGGCAAAAGGATATCTGACCAGTTACAACTAAAAGAAATTAAAATTAAAGTATTTCTAGAATATGGTAGTATTTGTAATGTATAACAGTAGACATGATGAAATGACAAACATTAAGAGAGTTCAGACTGAAATATTTGAAGAATTTAGATGATTTTCACTTCACATGATGTCATAAAGAAACCAAAATGTTTGGTTTAAATGTTCAGATATGTGCCTTGATATTGTTATTAGGCATTGCCCTATCACTGGCCTAAATAGTATAGAAAAATGTTAATTTCAGAATTAAAAGTGCTTCATATATATAGATTATTTTCAAAACAAGAACAACTGTCCTCATGGTGGTCTGCTTTAAAAGTTTTTGTTGTTTTTTAATATTACCAGGTTTCATTAATCAAGTACAAGTTAAGTATGGGAGGAGTCACATTAGTATACCAAAAGTGTATGAAGGCAGAGGAAGGCTTAGTACTCTATAGATTTAGCTTGTATGCAAAAATTCGTTTGATTAGAAGATATAAGATCATATTTTTGGGAACTGCACCCCTGTGTCACAATTTCTGTGGTCTTGAGATTCTAAGTTGTTTTTATCTCAAATATTATATAGTTTACATCCTTGTGACAAATAACATAATCCTATAGGGGAACTACCATTGAGTTTATTTTCAGAAGTGAAGTTGACTTTTCGAAATGATATCCTTACTTCTGTACACAGTAGCTATTCCTTGCTTGTCTGCATTTGAGATTTTGCACATGCCACTAACCTTGAGTTATCTCCCATCTTAGACACGTGTTTTAACGTGAACTGCACTAGTGTGTGATGTAATCATAATGTGACAATAGCCCTCCACCAATGGGAGGGTGATACATTTTTTTTTGAGCAGTAAGGTAGATCTCCATAAACAATTGTACTCAAAATTAGCTTGATTTTGTTTCCTTGGTACTGTCATGAACAGATGTGTTTCTCAAAGTTTAAACTGTTCAATGTGAAATTTGCACTGCCTTTATTCTAATGTTAACTTTTGCTCATTTTATTTGACTTCAACATACTTCTTTCACTTACTGCATACTAAAAAAACTGGAAAATTCCATTATCATAATGAATTCTCAAGTGTCTGTGACTACTTTCTCCTCCCGAGGACTATTAGCTTCTTGTCTCTTCTTGGGAGGCTTCTTTCTCAGCCATATCACTTCTTCAAGAAGCTGCTTGTCTGGGTTGGCTGGTCAAACTTTCCAAGTCATTCCTCTATCTGACTTATTACTTGGTTCACCTTGGAGTCTTTTTCAATTTTTGATTCCATAGGGCTCAACTTTCTCCATTCTTCTGCCAGACATGAGTGTATAGTCACCTTGATTCTTGCCTCTCCTATACTTCCTGCACAAGAGGTTCTCTCTCTGTGTGGGACTCTTGTATCTCTGAAACATCTTGTCCCTTTAGGCCATGCTCACATGAGGCTTCTTCAATGACCTTAGGGCGATTAGTGGAATATCTACTGCGATTCTATCTTCTCTCTTGTGATGCTGGTGCCTTCTCTTCTCGAGAATCCTTATTGGTGGTTGTATCCTGCCAACATTATGATCGACATTCCAATATCTTTCTCATGTCTGGCTCTTCATCTCCTCATTGTCATATCTCTCACGGGTTGGGGCACATCTCTAGATGATTCCTCGGGCTGATGGATTTGGTCTTACATGGAGCATACCTTTTGACATCAATGTTTTGGAACTCTTGGCTGCCCATCAGGCATGTTCCACTATAATACTTTGCCTGATGGATCAATTGGTTATGATCAACTCTGACAATTCTACATTTGTTTTCCATATCATTTGTTAATTGTGGGACGTGCACCTGAGACCATTGCTTCTGTATGTTGGACTTTCTGTTTTGGGACCACTCATATCAGGTTTGTTTAACCACCTCTTATGTCCCAGAAACTTCCAACTTAGTGGCAGATTTTCTCACTTGACTGGACAGGATTATTCTTCAGGTTGGATTTGCTCCTGATTGGGCATGCCAATGATTGATACCTCCTCTATGTATAACCTCAGCTACCATCTCACATGCCTCCCTTTCATCTGAGATTGTTATCCATTTGTCTAGCTTTTTATTTGTTGGTCAGACTTCTCCAGCTGTTTCCTTCTTGCTTGTGGTCATTGCAGATCTGACCTTTATGCATTGGAGGCCTCCACTACTTGGTTTCACAGATCTTGATCTTATTCCCTGAATGCTTGTTTCTTCCTACAAATTGGTGACTCAGGAGGGAGATCATTTCTTTCCTCCCTCTTCTATTTCGTCCATCTTCGGCCTTCTATTATCATACTGAACCTGTTTGTCATTTATGTCTAGTTTGGGAGGTTGGGTGTTACTTGGTACACACAACTCCATTTCTGGGCTCCCATTACCATTTATTTATTCTTGCCATGAGACCTCTCTTTCTGGGACTTCACGTTCTTTATGCTCACCAAATGGATTTGACACAGCTGGATCATATATTCCTCCCTGAAAGGAAATGATTTCTAGCTCTATCATATCTCATAACATCAAATGTGCCAGTTGGCTTGCACTCTGGCTTTGAACTTATGATGAACCATGGATGAGATCTTTGAAGCTCGTATGTATACTACACCAAACATCTTCATCTCACATTACCTCTGCCATTTGGAAGTTTTGTCTCCCTCAGGTTATTGCCTCATTGAGTCACCATTCTCTAGTCTACTCACCGTCTAACGGGTAAGTTCCCCTTTTACTTCCTTACCATTTATACTCTTAAATGATTCACTTCTCGGAACCACAGGGTATATTTACTTCCTTAAGGCTACATTGAGCCATGGTAATGAAAAGCATTAATCCCATCTGTTCTGGATCATAAACTGCCCACTGTTAAGATGGGGTTTTGCAAGACCACTAAGGTGGTGTATTGTACATACACACACATTTCTTAGACTACTCCAGACTGTGCTTTCTATGGACTATCATGGAAAAAGTCTTTTCCTTGGCTTGTGCGTGCTGACTTTTCAAATTATATTTTGTAGTAACCCATTGCACTTTTTCGAATAAAAGACCTTTGTAATGGTTTGGTTTCATCGGTCTGGGCACCTCTCTGCTGTCTTTCCAATGCGAATTCCTCCCTCCCTGGTGGTCAAGTGGAGCATGGGAGACCCTTACCACTGCTGGGGTGGTCAACTTGGAGAGTTTCTCATTGATTGTACAATCCCTGAAGAGAGTTCAATGGGCAACACAATGTAGTGGGATGACAGGGTGTTCATATCAGTGTATTGCAGGTAAACATTTTTTATATGCCGATTTTTCAGTGTTTAGGCCAGCCAGATGAAGCAATGTATTCTCTCCTTCTAATGTACAGTGAGTAAATAATAAACAGAACACATATCAAACTATGTAGCTTGATGATTGTCCTAGTCACCCTACACCTCATGTCTAACTGACTGCTTGTTTGCAAATGCTCAGTTGGTCATGCACATTTTTACCCATCCCTGTAACACATTATCTTTGCTTTCCTCCTTTCATGCTTTCTTTACAGTGAATAGTATACCCTGCGTGAGATTTATGTGGTCTCCCACGAGTATTACCCTTCTAGTAAGCCCCAACAATAGGGTGTCACACTCCATGGGCTTTCTCTCTTTTACTCACCTTCCAGGCTTTTGCAATTGCACCATCCCCTCCACCACATCAATGTGGGATTATAGTCATTGTGTTCAGAGAGATAAGAATGTTGTTTTGAAGTTAACATCTTTCTTATCTGAAAATTTATTTCCAATAGACGCATCTTCACACCTTCTCGCTTCTCCTCACAACTACCAGTGCACATTGTTCTTGCTTCATCTAAGAATGAAATTAATTTCAAGTACGAGTACTTATGGGGTTCTACTGTTCTGGATGTGTTGACTTCCAATTGGTGGAGGACTTGTCACCTGATGATTAATTACATCATGCATTAATGCATCGTCTGTTAAACACATCTTAGATGGAAGATAATTCAAGGCTAGTGGCATGTGAAAAATCTGAAAGGCAGGTAGACAATGAATAGTTATTGTTTGCAGAGAGGTGTTTATCAGAAATACATTTTCAGATAAGAAAAATGTTATCTTTCAAATATTATCCATTATAAATTAATCCTGTTTAGTCTCACTTGCAATTTTATTTATTGTAAATCATTTTTCTTTATTTGCATTGTTTTTTGTTTTGTTTTTAATGTGAGCACCATCATGAAAGGACTTCAGTTTTCACTATATTGATTATTATTATTATGATGTATGATAAATATAAAAACGGATTATGTTTAAGATGACACTAGCTGTTTTGTCAAAAACTAGTTCCTAGTTAAGTATCGGAATCTGTCTTTTGTTACTTTTGGAAGAGTTTAAATATAACAAAAGACGCAAAGAAAACCATAGAGTGAGTAAAGTTTCAAGTTTATAGACTTGTCCTTTTCTGTATCATATAAATTCATTCAATAACCTCCTACTTGAAGTATGATATTAAAAAAACAAAATTATGGTTTTTGGAAGTAATAATAGAAGTTTAAATACTACAGGAGGACTTCTGCATATTAACAGCCATGCAGGCATTGGAAGCCGAAAATTAATGTGAAAATGTCTTTTTGTGACTGAAGCTCCACATTCACCTTGGGCACTCTTGACTTATAATAATACATTTCCATATTCAAATACTTATAAATAGTTCTAAACGTGTTTCAGCACTTTTTGCACTGAAAGAATGCGAAAATCATGAATATTATACACTATTTTGAGTGAAATATTTGAATGATTTGTGATCAAAAGGTTAAAAATTTAGTGTTTGTAATTTTGTCATGCTTACAATATGTAAGAAATGTGTATTTACAAGTTGGGATACCTTGTGAAAGTTCTATAGGCATTAAGCTTAGCAACTTATTATAGTGATAGAATGCCTCACGTGCCCCACAGTGGCTCACTGTTAAGTCTAACGTCTCATATCGCTAAAATAGTGTTATAATACCCGTAATGGACACAGCACGGATAGCCCATTGTGTAACTTTATGCTTAACAGCCAAAGGAAAGCAAAATGTCTCACTTTAAAGCCAGTAACGTTCAGTCCATTTAAAGAGTGAAGTTTGTAACCCTCTAGTTAGTAGATCTCAAAGTTGGCCATCCCTGCTTCAATGGAATAGACCATGTCACTAGAGAATTATGTGAAGAAGATTTCAACTTCTTAACATTGATGAAACAACTGCAGCACTATGTAGCAGTTAGGTAGTTGTAGGAAAGCATTGTGGCTTAAATAAAACCAGAACAGCCTGAATTTCAAATATATTCTGCAATACTTTGGTTTGTGGCCTGTGAGTACACAGTCAAAATGCACTGTGATTGTATTGAGAAAATCTCCTATTGCAGACTCTTAAGTGTAACCTCCATTAGCCTTTTAAAAGCGGTAGAAGCATTACACAGGCCGAATGGCATGACTCAGAGCTAATGCAGATCATCTCGAGAGCTGAACACAGTTTTGGCTCTGATCTCATCATTCAGTTTGACGTTCCAGTACCTGGAGGCTAGATATAAAGTGTTGAATTATTGGGTACCTTCCAATTCCGGGTATGCTACACGGAAATGCAGATAGACTGTTTCATCCCATGGTGATATCCATTGATTGTCCTGATCCATTACACCTTGTGGAAGCGAAAGCCATTTTGCCACATCAATTGTAAACTTATGGAAATGAATTCCACTAGTAATTGTATGCCATGATTAACACCCCAAGAGAATATTGTGCAGACACACTCAGCTTGTGGTACTTGTATGAACAGTTACAAGCCAATAGAAGCATATTATACCATAAATATCGACCCCCAAAGTGCTGCATCAAGGACTTTGAGGCCGGTTATTTTTGAGGGTTTGCATAACAAAAGGACTGGAGGTCACCGAGATGCGATAAGCAGTTATGCTAACTTGCCATGGTGGTTTATGTTCACCATATTCGAGTCGAAATTTGGCACTTTATAGTGTGAGCTGCCCAAAGGGAAAGCTGTTGAAGATAGGGTAATTTCTAGCAGAGAATTGTTGATCCTTATTTATATAAAAATAGCCCCAGATATTATTGGCCTCTCCCACTAACTGGACAAAAAGTGGTATTTGCTGGTTGCTATTGATTACTTCATCAAAAGCCTGGCATGGCCAGGTGGTTAGGGAGCTCGACTCGCAATCTGCGGGTTCGAATCCCAGTCCCACCAAACATGCTTGCCCTTTCAGCCGTGGGTGCATTATAATGTAACGGTCAATCCCACTATTCGTTGGTAAAAGAGTAGCCCAAGAGTTGGCAGTGGGTGGTGATGACTAGCTGCCTTCCCTGTAGTCTTGCACTGCTAGATTAGGGACGGCTAGCACAGATAGCCCTCGTGTAACTTTGCGCGAAATTCAAAAACAATAAAAAAAAACAATACTTCATCAAGTAGGCCAAATCTTATTCAATGGCTGATGCTTTAGGACAGTTAGTAGCTGACATGTTAATAGAACAATGGGTAGCAAAATTTTGCACACTGCACCCACCGGGAAATAATTTTAAGTCCGCTGTTTTCTGAGTTGTGAAGATGCATTTCACGATATCACCTCAAATCAATGGTTTTGCGGAATAGGTGATACAAACTATCAAACAAATACTTGCAAAGTTTGTTAATTATGATGAAATTCACTGGAGTAAACAATTGCTGCATTTGATCTTGTGATACTACACAATAATAGTTCAATTGGTTGTTTACCAAACTCGTTCATGTTTGGTAGAGAAATATTGTTCCCTGTATAGTATCCACTGGAATTTTAGGTGTGGCTACAAGCCGCATTAATCAATGCCCATGAATTTGCATATGAGTTTGGGAAAAAAACTACCATATGACTGAAGAGATATTATGACAATATAATCAAAAAAGCATTGATTCCAGCATAGAGACTGGACCTAGCTTTGGCAAATTCCACTTATCTCTGGCTGGATTGGCCTATACCTAGTAGTCAACAAATGGGTCTATTCACATGTGAGATACAGCTGTCACATTAGCTGTGAATGAAAAGTCAGGTGAAGAGGTGCCCGAATAGGTACCAGAGAGCTGTAGTGGTCGGCTGAAATGCTGACTATTTGCTCCTGTTTAATATGGTTGGAACTCACTGTAGACCAACAGCTAGGATGGTCATTTGTTTGAGAATCATGATTGAAAGAAAGTGACATTCCTTTACCATACAGTCTATACAATGTCTTTTGTGGTTTGCACTTGATTATCACAACTGTGACAATCGTTTGGTTGGTAGTGCCTGACAAAATGTACAGACTACAATTTGTAACTACCACTCGATTGTTAGTAAATTTGGACAGTAGATCATATGATTGGCGGGACTGAAAGGGCTTTATGAGCTTTCGAGCAGAATTTTGAACGATATCTGCAGGATATCAATTGACGGCTGCATAATTAGGAAAGCTGGTGTAGGTAGATGTAATGCTCAGAACATCATCAGTACACACACAACTGGAGGCGTTAGCTAAGAATTAGAAACTACAGGTAAAAGGGTTTTGCAACTCTTAATTTCCAAGCTTTTAAGTAATTTTCTCTAACAAAACAGTCGTCTGATGTTTCATAAGGAATGCTCATGAAGTAGCCCAGTGGTGAAAGTTCTCTAGAGCCATCTGTGGAGTACTTCATTTACTGCCAGCAGGAACATGCTGTTGGTCATCCCAGAATGTAAATCACTTTGTAGTGATTTTGAATGGAATATATTTTATTTCATTGAATTTGTCTGTATTTATTTTTCTGTGTTACTAACTGTAAAGACTTGTGGCACGACTTGTGTGTTGTGATACAGTATGTTTGCTAGTTTGGCTGCTGGTGTTTGCTGCCATCTTGGACAGTAAATATACTTTACCATGGATAGTTGTGATTAAATTATGTTGGGATAACATTATGATTCACATAAGATTGTGACACTGGTTAGGAGAATTTTAGCTGAAAAGTCTAACTTCAACTATATTCTGCTGAAGGTGATTTATTTCATAGATGCCTGAAAACAAGTTGAGTATCAGTACTCACAGATGTCAGCATCTTACAGTACCCAACTATTGATGTGTAATTTACAGGAGCAGCCCATCGTAATGACACATGCCATCAGAGGCTACTAGTATATGTGATGATGTGTATTGTGGAAATAAGTGTATATGGCAATATATGTATCAATGAGTTTATTGTGTAAAACATTACAAAAAATCATTCAAGGGTGTTGCATAACAAAAGGGACTTAATTAGTAAAACAACTGGTGTACAACATTTGAGTGGAGAAGAAGACTTGATGAGGATATTGTGGTATGCTCAGGTCAATTGATTTTCCTTAAAGCAGTGGGATAGGTCTGTTAAATAAGAGATTCGACAATATATATATATTACAGAGTAATTCAGAATTTCTTTATAATTAAATAAAAACACTAAATGCTATGAACAATCTTTAATAACACAAATACAGTGTGTATACTTGCTTAGAATACTGGACAGTCGTTTTTACCAGATAGCTGTTTTCTTTTGAAAAGTCATCAGTCGAAATTATATACCAGACTGTTTAAACCTAATATAACACCAGACTTACCAAAAGCGACTAGTGCTACCCGTATGACTGGTCATTTGCATTAAAACTGAACAAGAGGTCTTAACCTTGAAGCATTACCTAACCTACCATTGGAGGACATTGCAGTCAACATCCTTGCACAATGTACATCATTACAGCCATACATCCACTTTAAAAGAGTGACAAACTACAAAGGGAATTAGAATGAAAACTTTACTTTCTTGGCCACGTATTATATGAAAACTGTATATACCAGAATAACTAGTTCCAAAATACTGTATCAAAATAAAGATGTAGAAAATACATGATATTCATATATATACTTTCTCCTCCCTTAACTTCACCTCAGGACCATCATAAAGCACACATTAATCTTAACCATAAAACCAATAGAAGTTACACACCCACATTGGTCAAGATGACATAGCCCTTTAATAAAGAAATGCAATATGTGATTCACTTAAAACAATTTTCACGTTATAAATCAAAATACCCTTCAACAATGAATACACAATATAAGTACTCTAACAATGAAATCAAATAATTTACTATTTTAATTTATCATGGTAGAAAGTACAAAATAAAATCTTATTATACAAAATATCATACTGCAAATATTTTAACAGTCATTAAGACAAAACATACTGAATCCTTTAAGAAATATAATATGCAAGTTTATACATTGAAAAGCCATTAAACAACAACAGACAAACTAATATAAACAATGAAAAAATACGCATCTATTTTGAAATTATTATTTTGTATGTATGTTAAATTGGGACTTGTAACTTTGTAATGCATTGTGAAGGATTACTAATAAGTTGTGCATTTAGATATTATGAGATATGACACACAAAGAAGAGTCCTTTAAACAAAGGCTACATATTACAATTTAACAATAGTTCCAAGAAAAATATCCTTTAACAACGAGAAACTTTAGTCGATAATGTTGCGTTGAAAATACATTTTAATATAGCACAATGCAAAATAAAAAGACGAAATACACAGTTGTACATAACAAACATCTTTTAACAGAGATTATGCAACTGGAAAGTTACAATTATATAAAACAACAAATGCTTTTAATACAGATACCAGAGACACAAAAATATACATTATAATGATCCTTTAACACTGAAACAATAAACATAATACCATATCAGATTTGCAAAACCTGAAATTAAACAAAACCTCTGAAAACAATTACACCTAAGCAGTAAATATGGAGCTTATAAAAGCGAATGAATGAACCCTATGAATGCCCAAAGCATCGTTACAACCGTAACACAATATGCAACTAAACTTACAAAATAGGTTACCGTACACTAAATCAAATTTAAAATATACCTGTTACACTATAAATAGAAGAAAATAGAACCAAAACCTGAAATCTATGCACTACCCAAATATACATGAAAACTGTACCACCAAATTGAATTTTCAAGATACAAAATCGAGCAAACCCTATGATGTTATACACAGCGTGGTCACAAGTAAATAGACACCACCTTTTCAGAAAAAATGTAATTTTTCAGTCATA
>NW_013670165.1:74923-84698 GCF_000517525.1 Limulus polyphemus
AACATTCTTCCACATAAAACAACATTCTTCCAAACCTATGTCTTGCAGAATACAAAACACATAGTACTGGTAAAATATACAATCAATTACTTTTGTATTATTTTTGTTTCTTTTGATGTTTCAGTGGCTTTAGCAAATAACACATTATATCAGCATCTCCACATAAATCACTGTATTGTTAAAACCGTATGATGACGTCTTTCAGGCTAGATTGTGCTATATTCAGACTGTTAAAACCGTATGATGACGTCTTTCAGGCTAGATTGTGCTATATTCAGACTGTTAAAACCGTGTGATGACGTCTTTCAGACTAGATTGTGCTATATTCAGACTGTTAAAACCGTATGATGACGTCTTTCAGGCTAGATTGTGCTATATTCAGACTGTTAAAACCGTATGATGACGTCTTTCAGCCCTTTATAACTGCACTCTTGTATTAGAGTCTGTCCAAAGATAACCATGGAATCTCTCTTTTGTACATGGGGTGTACTGTGACGTTCTCACATAAACTAATGCAGTCCATCTTTTCCGATTCATTTTGGGTGGTATTAGATTAACTCTCCCACAGAACATCAGCTCATGAATTTCATAGGCAAGACTGGCTGAAAAACTCTGCATTACATCCACCCCAAGGATGCTGGTGCCATAGCTGAGGTTAGCAATGACTACTTTCATTCTGTGATTAATGCCTCACAGATGTATTTAGAGAATCATTTTTTACATTCACTTCTAATTTATCTCCATTAACCAGAATGAACTTTGTGTTGACTGGCATAAGTGGTGGTTTGGCTCAGAATGCCTGATATACCAGTGTTCTGTCCACTGCTGTATAAACCAGGAACACTGTCTCTCGCCTTTGTATTCTGAAAGGCCCATACACCAAAGCCCATCAAGCTCTAAGAGAGCTGGCTAACAACCAGACCCTAATTAAGCTCCATCAATTTTTCAGAGATGTAGTGGCATGGATAACTGCTTGTTGTGGGTTCTCCTGCACTTACTGAACCGTCATTTTAAACTAATGGCCTTGTATACCTTGTTGCATGGCAATGTTTGGACACTATACTCAAAAACGGTCCAATGCTTTACTGGTAAAGTGCTTTATTGTTCTTTTTAGGAGGATGTTCCCGTGGAAGCATTACTAGCATAAGCTGTACATCTTGAACTATAGAAGGATTGGAATAGCCATGCACATTTGTTGGGTACAAATGTGGTTGTATTATAGTGTTATGTGTGTAGTTGATTGGTTAACCCTCAATTGAGTTCGAGCTTGGTGCAACATGGATGCCTGAGTAGACACCACTACAAAAAGTGCTTCAGTAAGGGTGAGAAGCTCATATACCCAGGAGTTGGGTCATCATCTCACTGGGTAGCCCTTCTGAAAATGTAGCAACAAGTATATTCTGTGATCCGTTAAAGCCATTATATGACAAGCTTTACTGTACAAATGGCATAGATCATCCATGTAAGTGTCCAAGCTCTGTATGACTCCTCTCTTTCAAATCGTGAATTCATCCTGTTGGATTGCTCAATTTTTTGCTGGGTCAGAACATCAGCATAACTAGCAACGACTATCTTACGACCCCAAAATTGCACCTCACTCAAGTTCTCAATTTAGTTTAGGGCCAAACTATCTCCATTAAAGATCAAGCTTTGTGCAGTCTTTTCTGGGGACTAGCTGTTCCAAACAGATACTGAACTGAAACTCTTCAGGAGAAGGTCGATATATTCGTTTACTGCATCTTTTAATGTCTGGAGCATGTTCTGTTTTACCTCACTCGTGAACTGTGATCATGGCCACAACCTTTCCCTTATGAACTTTTGGTCATCACCTGACAAAGATGTCCTGGGTACAGCATTGAAGGCGTGTTAGGGATCTCTAATAACTAATGATTTATGAAAAGCATTATATGAAAATAAGGAAGTAGAAAATGCAGTATTCTTCTATATACCAAAATCTAGAAACCTGAAATTAATTGTAGTTGTAAACCAGTGAAATATTGAAGATACTGTGATCCTGTTATTTTCATTAGTATGGAAGATAGAATGATTCAGTTTCAACACTGAAATGCTTTGCAGGTAGTGAATTTTCATGGAAAAGATAGAAGCAAAAGTTTAACTCATACTAAGCTAGCCATAAAATAAAGTTTGCTGTGTTGTTTTCTTAGTAATAGCTAAGAACATTTCAATTGGATCAAATTGAATTGTTTGTGAGCAGGTGAAATTACCTGTGTGAAGTTAAACTCAAAAACAATAGCAGGTATCATGCCAAATTTGAACTTATTGTTCCTAATGACTTACTTGGTCATGAATAAATACTTTTTGAATCATGCAGATTGAAGTATTCTTCAGAGAATACAGTTTCCATGACATTTCAGTACAATGTATGGTTATAATGCACGAGAATGCAGAATGTGTATTGGAGGCAAGAAGTAAAACTAATGTAGTCTTGTTTTGCGTTTGTCTTTAACTAAGCCTACTTGCACCTCAAAGGAATCATAAAGGGAAAGAAGATTATAGTGCTAAGGAACTTTCCTGGTCAGAGAACACTTTTCTGGTGGCTGACGAAGTTTTGGTTTCTTCTGTAGGTAGCAGAGTTTACACCCCCATTTCTTTCTTATTGGATTTGAGCTCTGTTTTGTATAACAGCCATACCATATTAAGAGAAACGTGACTGAGTTCCAGGATAATTGTATCCCATCATCATGGTAGTAATGGAGAGCACATGCAAACTATGATCAAGTGTGAATAATTGTTGAAACTTGAGTGGGTGGAAACATATTGCCCACAGGCAATATATACATCAGTACATATAAAACTATAGAAAGCTCACTCGAACATGGAAACTGTTTTAACATCTGCTTCTAAAAAAAATTTTAGGACAGAGAATGCTGTTGTAACTTGGTTGTTAAAATCTTCACCAACACATTTGATCGAATTTTCTGATGAGCTAGAGTTCATTTTACTTTAAATTTCTAATCCTGACTCTTTCTATTTAAGATGAAATTCTTAATCTTTCTAGCTATATTGTTTTCCAATTAACCAGTTGTAGATAATTATCCATATGTTGTAGTGACTTGTCAAGTGTTACAGAAAATAATGGAGAGTGAATATGCTGAGATCTACGTATTTGGCAACTTCATAGGCGTACCAGACTATATTTCGGTGCCTAATACCCTTGGGGCTAGCTTGACTTTCCTCTTCGTAGAGCCTATGATTGAAGATGTATCGCTAGATGAGACATCAGCATGAGAGATATGAATGTCGCCATCACTGGGCTCGCTGTGTAGTCTCCAAAGTCACAGATTAAGACTCCACGAGGATCTCTCAACATCAGCTTGCTGAAGAGGGCTCCAATTTTGCTGGAAACATAAACTGGATCAGACAGCTTATGATTAGCCTTCCTGTAGCTCCACCTGTGTTACTGACACCAGAGGTGAAGCCCAAACTCCGAGCAACACCCAAGGAACACTAGGATAACTACAAGTGTCCACTATAGGATGGCAGTGCAGAGAAGTTGAAGAGACAACTCCTATGTCTCCACCCTAGGGTGATCATCATATCTCCCACCCACAAAGGACTTTCCCAGGAAGAAGACATCCAGGCATCAGAACCGTCTCTCTCTACATCTGCCACCAGTGGAGGATCATTGGCTGTCTAGCCTTCTATCATTGCAACGTTAAATGTGACCACTATCATCAATGATCAATGAGGATGCCCCACTTTGTTAGTGGTGCAGTGACAAGGAAGTTACCCAGGAGAAAGTAGAGCTGCCCTACACATTCCCCACCAAATTATTGGAGGAACTCACATTGCAGCAGATTCAGATATTAAAGCAAAACTGCCAGGAGCAGACAGCAAAGTGGATGGAAGCCTATGTGCTATATAATCTCGAGAAGAATAAGCTGCTGAAACGTAGAGAGGATCCAGTATAGTTGAAGGGAGATGTACACTGGTTCCAAGATGGGGTGGCGAGGACACAGAAGGCACTTGCTAAAGCTCGAGAAATCCTTTGTTGGATCACTGCAGTGCACTGAAAGTTCACCACTGTGTTGGAGGATCTGCTGTCGAGACTTCCATAGGTAGGTCATTCTCCTTCTCTTTGTAGATTTTATATATACATTGTTTAATTAATTTTATTATTTTTTTAGTGTGTCTGCATTTGATATCATTTGTATAGGTGGTTTTAGTTTGTATTGTATACGTAATTTTTTCCTGTAGTGCACTTGCATATCTGTAAGTTCTTCATTACAGTGAATGCTCATTAGTCCAGTCATCGACAATGTGGATTATTTATTATCAAGATAAGTTTTCATATTGACAGATCTTCATAACAGAAAACTTAACCATTAATCTGTATATTTAAATTGCAAATACAAAAAGTATTTCTGATAACAAACATGCATTTCCTATGGATAAATGTACGAATTAGTGTTTCCTGTTCTGATCGACCCCCATTTTTGACTCCTGTGGATTCATGTACGAATTAGTTGGTGCTAGTTTCCAAAAATTTTTTAGAACAACCTTCACAAGAGAAATGCACATATAACTTATAATTTCACCGAGAGGGGCAGAAGGCCGCCTGAGGGGGTCACCTGTTTTAACCTCTTGCACCACTATACAATAGAGTGTTGTCTGTCAGTCATTCAGTAGACAGTAAAACGACGTCACATAAGGGATGTTAACGTTGCAATTTGTACTGTCGTGACGTCAATAAAACGTGCGCATGTCATGAATCACAAGAAGAATTATGCAGTCTTTAGGCTACAATGCAGCATAACACATAAACAAATAAAAATATTTTCTACTCTTAATTTTGGTGTAATTTACTCTTGAAACAGAACACTTTCGGGGACCATACGCAAGTACATATAGTAGATATCATGAGGTCATTACAATCATTTATGCTACAGTCACGTCAATTCAAAGTGCTCCAGAACGAAGACACGTTGAAATATAACCACCACGAAAACGTGATGTTTATTTACGCAAGAAAGCAAATCGACATGCATGTCTTGAAATAATCAGTAGGTATTTCAGTGTAGAAATAAATGTTATCATGGGCTAGTCAATATCTGACATTCTTCACAGTAAAGACAAGTGAGTAAATATTCCAGAAGAGTCAGGTCAACAAGCAAAAGTAAGACATTCAGAACATGTAAAAATGGAACAAGCTCTGTATCCTATGATGAGGTTACTTCAAAAAATGCGTGTATTGATGACGAAATGTTTCTTGAGAAAGCTAGTCAACTAGGACAATAGCTTGTTGTAACATAATTTGAAAATTACAGAGGTTAGATGCAACGTTTCAAAGGATGTTTTAGAATAAATAAGATGAAGATAGGTGAAGCAGCAAGTGCAAGTCTTAATGATGCTATGTCAGCTGATCAGTGGCTCAACATCGACTCAGCAGAACTGATCAACAGTTGTCAGATGAAGACATCGTTTCCACCGTGTCTCTTCAAGAATGTGGTGGCAGTGAATCTGAAATTTAAAGTGGTCCACCAGTCGAGCCATTCAGTCTGAATATAGCACAATCTATACTTTGATGAACCAGGACGACCCGGACCTGCCCAGTTGTTTCCTTGCCGTGTTTCCTGAACTGCACGATGATTCTGTTGACTGTCGAAAGCGGGATTACCAAATTCTGCGAAATTTGTCGCTGACTTATTCCACTGCTTGACCAACTATTCTTCCTCTAACAAAATCTGACAATTCGAGAGAACCTTGAGTTCTAGGCAAGTTGTGGCAGAAGATAATTAGTTTGCGGACCATTTTCGTTTATATATATAGTGCTCTGTGAACACAAATTAGTTAGCATAAATCAGTTTAATGACGAAAAATTAGCTGTCTATTTACTTGTGACCACTCAGTGTACATAAAACAAATCTGTTAATACATTAGATGAAACAAGAACAAAACAACAATAACACAGAGTTGGTTATTAACACACATATATATATATATTTATACGTAAATTAAAAGAAAATGTAAGCTTTCCCAATGATAAGCATAAAGCCAAACTCACCTCAAACCCATCAGCAGATTTTCAAATTAGCAGGTCACTTTTGACTGCTCGTGGGGGTTAGACAGATGTGGGCCTGGGCCAAGGCTGCTTTTCCCGTATGTCAGCTCCATGCACAGCTTGCAGACTTCCTCTTCATATCAGAATGGTGGTGTAATCTCTCTGACACATCTAGTCTTTTTCATAGTTGTATAAGGCCCATGCTTCAGTCAACTTTGTGGCTTTGAGATGAGTTGCACAGTAATGGTAGTGTTGTTGGTAGATCATTTCTTACCTGCCATTGTTGTAACTCAGGGGGCCTCTTAGGAAGTGGACTCGACTACCATTTAGGTGTAGGCCTTCTCGTTCACCTCAAACTTCCTGACCACCAATGAATTTTGTGCTAGTGCTGGCAGTTTCTGCCCTGCTGGTGATAGTGGTAATAATTACTAGGGCCTCCATAGCTGCAGATTGGTCCTCCTCTTCTTGGCTCTGATATTCCACCTCAGAGTACAGTCAACCTTCGAAACAGACTTCAGCTTTGGAAACATCTTTTGTGGCTATGGAATGTGGTGCTCCTGCGAGAGGTGGTTGCAGGCTGCACATCTGGTTAAATTTTTCTATGCAGTTAAGCACAGCCACTTGGTGGGTGGCTATCAGTGTTTAGAAGACTGCCTTAATTCCTTCTTAACTGTAGTCGGAGAAGACATCAGAGACGTTCTTGGTATTTGAACTGTCTACAGGCTTGGTTCTATTAGAGGTGTTGGGTCCACTGGCTTCTCAACTGTTGGTACTAGTACATCAAAGGTTTCCTTGTCTTAGTTTGGCCAGTTCGCGGTCGAAGGGGTTGTTTGACCCTGGAAGACCTTAAGTATAGTCCAACTACTGATGTATTGAAGTCCCACATGTCAGATACATTTGCAAGCAATACATATTCATCCATGGGCTCTACTTCGTTGAATGTCAGACCAGTGCCAGGACTGTTTAGGTCTGCCATATAAACTAGATTATCAACAAAGAGAGAGAAACCTGGATGTGTTGGCTGTTGTGGTAATTGCAACACCTAAAATTTATGGTGTCAGCAACAGGTAGAATGGTTTAACACTGGCTATTCAAGGAATGTGATAGCCACAAGCATCAAGAATTTGATCTTCAATAACAAAAATCTAGATTGGAGATGTTAGGTCAGATAATTACAATTAGACAGAAGGTCAGTTAGATGTGTAGGTTTTAAAGATAGTCATAACTTCTTGGTTACAACAACACTCTTCTCTAAAAATGTATTTTACAAACAGAGCAATAAAATGGCTGTCTTGACAACTGGCCAACACAGTTTATCTTTAAATCCGGAACTATTCTCTCCACCACCATCTGGTTGTTACATAAACATAACCAGGGCCCAGTAGGAAAGAGATGGGGTCGACGATGCAAAACTGGCTGCTACACACAAGAGTTGATTCAGGTTATTAAGTGAATGTTAGAATCCATTACATTTACATCATTTCTCCCTTATCACTTTAGTTTAATATTAACTTGGTGTAATTTACAAAGCTTCACCATACAAATAATATTTTCTGCCCCTAGCAGTATACTTACAGCTTGAATGTTTATGCATCTTTGACTGCACCTTGTGCTGAAACAATGTTAATAAAATATTTCAATCTGCATAACTAGAAATATTATATCACAAGCAAATAAAACACTGGATACACCAAATTTATATCTTGTATGATATCCAGGCTGATGTTGGTAATTTTCATTCATGATTGATAATTTCACATACTCATAAATATTCAAATTTAATCGAATCGAAATATCTTGCACTACTCTTAGTTAAAAACAACAGGTAAAAATGTGTTTTTTCTCAAAAGTAGCATGAGTTTTTTACTCTTATCTTTCCATGAATTTTCAAGACACCAACTGGGGATTCAGGGCACTGTGTGTCAGAGCCTAGTGACTCCACTGCATTATATGTTACAATACCACCTGATAACTCATAAAGCAAGGAATGTTATTTCTTTTTAATCATTGTTTTCTTCAACCACTTAACCACCCCAGCTGGTCCCTAGTCGTGTTTAATCCCAGTCATATTCATCAAGCGGTTGTTATTAGCGGAAACGACCCTTTATTGGAGTTGTCAATCGCCTATATTTCCAGTATTTCCTCATCTAACTTATCGTGAATAGTCAGATAAATATTCTCAGCTCTTTCCTCCTTATCTTCTGGGTCAGAGAGGTATAAAACAGTGCACTTGTCCTCCTGTGACTTATCAGTCTCCTCCTCTGATTCTTCGTCAAGCCAGTTTATAAGATGTTTGTGAGTAATGTATGGATGCAGCTGGTCAATGTGTATTATGCACTTTAATGCACTTCTATATTGCTATAATTCATACCTTATTTGACCAATTTGCCAGAGCACATGATGAGATCTTGTCTTGCTTCTACACTGTTAGCACAAACCAAAGCCAAATCCAGTCTTCCCATTCGCACATTTGTTTCTTAACTGTCTTATCAATGAATCTTATCTTTCATATGGTGGCATTTCTGGCTGTTGATGTGTACACTCGTGCACGTTAACTAACACAAACCTTAACCATTCACGTAATTTTGTGCACATTGTGAGACATCTGACGTATAGCATTGGCATCTGACAAGAACTCATAGTCCTGCCATACATATACCAACATTAGGGCTTTTACTGAAGCATGATTCAGGAACTGGAATGCTCGCTTACATTTCTTACTCTATCTGAAGTGCATCTCAACTTTAGTGAGAGCCAGTGATGGTTTTGTGATCTTGGAGAAGGTGGCTACCATAAACCATCAATAGTATGATACAAAACTAAGGAACCTACATAATTCTCACTTGGTCACAATATTTAGACCAATCTTGTACCACTGCTACTTTAACAGTATCTCTAAAAATTTCATTTCTACCAACAATATGACTAAGAAATTCCTCTTTGTTTCAAGATTGCCTTTTTCCATCCACTGGAATATCAGCTGTTATCCAAATACCACGGCACCATTGAAATAAATGGGACATATCTCCCATTGTATTCCCTTCAGCATAAGCTCCAATAACCATCTTGAAAGCGGCAGGTACATTATACAAACCAAGCGGCATGACACAAAACTCATACAAGCCATCTCTTGTGTTCAAAGCAATCTTAGGTTTGCTTTCATTATCCAGCACGACTTGCCAGTATCTAGTTGCTAAATCCAACATATTGAACCATTGGGCCTATTGAGCTATTGCTGCTTGCTTTCTGGGGACAAAAAGGGCTGTCAAGAGGAGGATCGAAATGGATCTCAAATTAACGACTGCAGAAGTGGCCAAAGTTGGTGGGATGAGCCCGAAATCTGTTCAACGGATTCTCCACAGATTGGGTTATCATTGCAGAGCAGCTAGACAGAAGCCCTTATTAAGACCTGCCAACATAGTCAGACGAAAGAAGTGGGCAAGTGATATGATGACCAAGCCTCTGGACTTTTGGAAGACCGTATTGTTCTCAGACTAATCAAGATTCGCTCAATTTTCGGACAGTGGAAGGATATGGGTCTGGAAAATGCCTCACCAAGAGTTTTGGCTCAACAGATTGCAGCCAAATGTGAAGCATGGTGGTTTCAGCGTGATGGTTTGGGTTGGTGGGAGATCGAGCTTAGTGGAGTACGTTGACAAGATAAATTTTGCGAAATACGTCGAAATATTGGAGGAAGGACTCTTGTCACTTTATTCCTCGGTTTCGTGGACAAGAACACAACGTTGTTCCGGG